>NC_051157.2:138135765-138253513 GCF_013339745.2 Dermacentor silvarum
TATGTGGTTAGGTTTTGCTTTCGACGCATTGCACAGAGGGCAGGAAGGTGGGATGGGTCTGTAGTGGGAGAGGAGGGATGGGGTAGGTAGGGTGCGCGTTTGCAGACGGCGCCACATGTGTTGCTCCCTGGTAGTGAGGGAAGAGTGGGGCGGTGGGTATATTTGCCTCTCGGCGCGAGCATTCGCGATGAGCTCAGCGAAGGTACACGCACGCTCCCTCGAGAAACCCCCCATGAGGTCCGCCTGTGCCCGGTTTCTCGACCCTCGGGCTAAAGAATCGGCGGCCTCATTGCCGGGGTTTCCCGAGTGCGCGGGCACCCAGATGAGCTCAGCGCTGCGGGAGAAGGGGGGGTTCTGGGTCAGTATGTGGAAGGTGGCAGGGTGAACTCGGCCCCTAGCATAATTTAGCAGTGTAGTTTTAGAGTCACTCAGGATGTAGGTAGCACTGGAGCTGCCGAGCGCTAGCGCTATAGCGATCTCTTCCGCTTCCTCTGGGTCCGTTCCCTGGGGTAGTTCCTTTATTAATGGAGGTGTGTTCAGTGTGTAAGCAACCGCTGTGGCTCCGTGCTGATCGCAAGCAGCATCTACCCATGTTGCGTTCTGTTCATCGCCGTACCGTTTATGAAGGGCTGCTGCTCTGGCTTTCCGCCGCTCGCGGTTTTGGTCGGGGTGCATGTTACGAGGGAGCGGTCGAATGCGTAGCGTTTGACGAATTTCTGTAGGAAGGGCTTTTAGGGAGTCATGATTAGCAGGGATGCGAATTTCGAGTTTTGAAAGTATATGCCTCCCCGTAGAGGTACTGGCTAGTCGGAGATATTGTGCCTGTAGGTGTGCTTCGGTTAGTTCTTGTATGGTGTTATGCATGCCTAACTCCGCCAGTCGTTCGTTACTGGTGCTTTTGGGCAGGCGGAGCGCAGCCTTGGTAGCTTGTCTGATTATAGAATTTATTGTTTGGGTTTCGGTTATATTGAGGTTGAGGTAGGGGGTGGAGTACAGTACTCTACTCATGGTATACGCTTGTACTACTCGCAGAGTATCTTCCTCCCGCAGGCCGTGAGCTTTATTTGTTACTCTGCGTATTAGCTGCGTGGTAGCTGCTAGCGTGCTCTTTAGGCGTTTGATGGTTTCGGTATTTCTCCCATCTTGTTGCAGGTAGAGGCCAAGGATTCGAATGGTGTGGACCTGTGGGACCACCCTATCCTGTAGGTAGATTCTAATAGGAGTATGATACGTTCTACCCTTTGGCGGGATCAACAAAAGTTCAGATTTTTCCGGTGAGCAGGTGAGGCCTACCTTGGTGACCTCTTCCTGTATTACCATTGCGGCTGTTTGCAGTGTTTCTTCGATTTGCGCGTCCGATCCATATGTAGTCCACAGGGTGATATCATCCGCGTACAGGGTATGGTCAAGATGGGGAATTAGCTGTAGCTTCCGCGCGAGCGGAATAAGTACTGCGTTAAAAAGGAATGGGGACAGCACTGAGCCTTGCGGTGTGCCTACGTTCGCTAGTGTGTAGCGGCGTGTACGAAGGTTGTCTACGCACATGCTGGCCGTTCGGTTTTGCAGGAAAGCCTTTATGTAGTTGTATGTTCGTTGGCCAACTCCTAGGTCTATCATGGCCTTTAGGATGGCCTCGTGCGTGACGTTGTCGAAAGCCTTCTTGAGGTCAATCGCCAGTACCGCTTTAGTGTGCGCAGGTATGAGGGGGTCCATAATAGCTGTTGTGAGTTGCAGCATGGCATCTTGCGTGGATAAGCCCGATCGGAAACCAATCATTGAGTGTGGGTATTGACTAGTGTCTTCCATGTGACCGTGCAATCTAGCTAGGATGACTTGCTCAAAGAGTTTGCCTAGGCTGGAGGTAAGGGAGATGGGGCGCATATTTTCTGGGGTAACTGGTTTGTTAGGTTTCGGTATTAGTATGACCCTTCCATGTGTCCACTCCTCTGGCAGTGTGCCGCTCTGCCAATGCTTGTTGAAGATACCGGTAAGTTCTTGTAGGGAATTGTCTAGGTTTCTAAGAGCGGCGTTTGTTATGCGATCTTCGCCTGGTGTGGTGTTGCTGAGTCTATGAAGTGCTGCTCGGACTTCTTGTATAGTTATGTCCCTGTCTAGTTCGTTATTTGGTGGGCCGGCGAAATCCGGCAGTGGAGTGGAAGTACCCGGCGAGGTGTGTAGGCTCTTAAGTTTCTGTAGTAGCGCCTGCGCGTCGTATTTATGGTTGTGTGTTAGTCGAGCGACAAGATTTCTAGTGTGTTGTTTACTTTTCATGGGATCAATTAGATGTTTTAAACGATGCCACGCTCGAGCGGTACTGAGATTGCCTCTGAGACCCTCACATATCTGCTGCCAATTCTGTTTACAAAGTTGTTGGCTGTAATCCTGAATTTGCTGTGCCAGCTCAGATATCCTGCTTTGGAGTTTCTTGTTGCGTTTTTGCTTAGCATATCTTTCATGAGACTTTCATGCGCTTCTATCATATGCGCCAATTTTGAGTCCATAACTGGAACTTGCTGTTCTGGGCTATATTCCTTGGTGCACGCCGCTTGGTCCTCGAGGACTTGTGCTGTCCAGGTTAGCGCATCCACCGGCCCTGTTTGTTGATTTGTTTCCCGCCGTTTTCTAAATTTATCCCAGTTGATTAATTTATGCTCTATTCTTTTTCGAGACGCTTGGGGACCTGAGACTTGAACTTCGATAATATAATGGTCACTGCCTAAAGTATGTGTTGTTCTATTCCATTGAAGGTTGTGGATGCGTCTGCCCATCGTGAGATCCGGACTTGTGTCCATCATTCCTGTTGTACCTTGTCTGGTGGGGCAGTCGAAATCATTGTACACCGTGAGCTGGGACTGTTGAGCTTGTGTCATGAGAACCTCCCCTCTGCCAGAAGTTCTCTGGTATCCCCAATCGATGTGCGCGCAATTAAAGTCTCCGGCCACTATTATTGGTGTTTTATTTGCCGCTGCGGTAATTTGCGCTATTAGTTGAGCGCAGCGCGTTGCTGCCATACTCGGCGGATTATATACATTGGCGATGAGTAAGGAATCCTGTTGAATGTCGAGTGGGATAACTTCAAGGATTACGTTTTGTACTATGTGGGAGAATGAAAGTTGAGTATGCCTTATGAATCGCTTGATAAAGGTGGACACAACCGGAGTAGTATCGTTTGGTGAGTGATAAGCAGTATATCCTGGGAGCGATATGTTTGTTTTAGGGTCCTGTAGCAGAATTAGGTCTGGTGGGTGTTCCTCATTTAGTACGAGTTGAATTAGCGCTTCTCGCTTACGGCGTATGCTGCGACAGTTCCAGTGCCAGAGTTTTAAAAGGGGAGGAGTCTTAGAATTAGATGAATCACCTGCCATTTTCTGCCCAGAAGTTTGGGAAGTTGAGGGGGGATGAGTGGTATGGGGTAGGGGCACCGCCTGCATTTGGTTGGTTGCCTCCGCCACCATTAGGCCCATCTGTGTCCTTAGCTGGGTACAGAAAGTATCTAGCTTGTTCTCTAAAATTTTGAAGCGTTCGTCAATGAGGCTGTCGATCCGAGCTTCGAGAGTTGGGAATCGAGCCTCGAGTGTTTGCAGGCGCTTGTCTAGGAATTGCTGAAATTCATTGCGCATCTGCTGTTGGGAGTGTGCTAGTTTCGCTGTTAATTTTGCCTCAAGTTTGGCTTCAAACTGAGCCTCCATCTCAGCTGTTTTGTTTGATTGCTCCAGCTCTGTTGTTTTGGCTGATGGCGGAGGAACGTCTTTTCTTTTCTTTTTTGTAGGTGGGGTGGAGGTTGAGGTTTCTGCGGGAGATGAACTCTGGGTGTCTAGGGGTAAAGGGTGACCAGTGGGTGGGTGTGAGGGTTGGGTGATGGTTTGGGTGACGGGTAATGGGTGGGGTTGGGTGATGACCTGTCGCAAGCTTCTTACCTCCTCTCGAAGACGGATCATCTCCTCGTCCCGGGGGTCTGGTTTGCGGACGATTCGTTCTGCCTATGTGAGCTCCTCGGGGGCCTTCGGGGGGGGGCTGATGGATTCCATCTTGGAAAATCTTCTGGGTGTAGCTGGCGTCTTCCGGTTGTTTCCCTGTTTACCGGTGGCTTCGTTGTTTGTTGTCTCTTCGTTGCTTTACACCATCCTGTTCCTGTAAGGTGCTCTCCGCCGCACAGAATGCATCGGGGCACGCACTGACGTGTTCTGTCTTCGCCGTGATCTTCGCCGCATCTTGGACATCTCGGTATTTTCGGTTCTGGACACACATCATATCTGTGTCCTGGGGCGCGACAGTTCGTGCAGGCCTCTGGTCGCGCCCTATATGGCGTGCACAGGTGTACTCCCCCATAGTAGATGATTCTACGGGGGATGGGTCCCTGGGCAAATGTTATAAGGATGGATTTAGACTTGCCCATGCGTCTTGCTAGTAGAATGCCTGCTTCCGGATTTCTCGCTTGTAGATCTTGCAGAAGCTCTTCTTCCGTTTCATCCCAAAAAGCGTTCGATATCACGCCTCTTACTGTGTCCGCTGCAGGGACTATGTACGCTGCCACCCCATACGCTTTTGCGTTTAGGGTAATGCTTCTGATTTTAACCAGGTTAAGGGCTACTTCCTGGTTAGTGGTGGCTACTGTGCACGTGTTGTTCATTGGGTGCACGCGTAGTTGCACTTCTTCTCCCATCGGTATCTTCGCCGTTTCGCAGAGGCAGCGGAGCAGCAGCTGCGGTTGTATGTTGGGTAAGAACAGGCCTCCCTGTGAGCGGAAAACTACCTTAATCGCATGTTGTGGCAGTGGAGCCATTTGACGACTTTTGCGCTTCACTTGTTGCGTTGCACGCAAGTGCGCCGGGTTCGGGCGGTACGTCTGACGCCACGTCGACGCGGGGAGCGTTTCGGTGCGTTCCTCGGATGCCTTCTGTTTTCCGCGTACTCCGTTTGTATCTTCCATTCGGGCTTTTGACTGGGACTTGCCTTGATAGGTTCTGATGATCTTAGTCCAGTCTGCTGGGTCGTAGTCCTCTTCTCGGAGGGTAGTTCCTTCGACTTGTACTTCCATCATCGTGGGCTGCCGGTGATTCGCCGAGCTAGGACTCGCGCCTGGCATGGCGCGGCCTGTACGGCGTGTCGGTCTTCTCTGTCCAATAAGTCACGTTTGCTGGACGATATGGTCGCCAAACTTGGTGAGTGGCCTCCACTCACCTTCGGGTAGCTACACGGCAAGTTTCTTGAAACGAGATGACAATTTACCAGAAGGGCAGCATCGGTCTCACGGAGCCGATGTTGCATGCGTCCGCACTCGCCCGTTACCTGGACGCGTCCTCTCTCACGTGGAATGATAGACTGTTGATTTGGATCTACAGTAGGGTCAGTAGGAAGGGTATAGAGTGGGATGAAAGACATGGAGCATATAGAGGCAAGGGAATGAATTAGTCCGCACTTGAATAGCGTAGACGTGAGCGAACGTCGCACAACACGACGCACGGTCAATGCAACTGCGGATGGCACGATGATGATGAAGATTTAGTGGCATCCTCTTTGAAACGCAGCGGTAACAAATAGTTGCTTAGCCTGCTTGATTTAATGAGGCATGCTTTACATGCTTTTCATTGTAGCATTTTTGTATACAACTCCTTAATCTTTTATTGCGATAGCAATTATATATATATGGACCCTCAAAAGCAGATTTCTGCCGTCGGCGTCGCCGTCGCCGTCGCCGTGAGGTTCCGTATGACGTCAATGGAGATGAAATCGTCGCCGCGCGCCGAACGCTGTATGTGCGAGTGAAAGGGCGCGAGGGACGCGCGCTTTCACGGGGAGTGAACGCACGGCGGAGAACAAACGCGCGTTCTGCTCTGTGCTCCCTCATGATGATAAGTGGTTCTTGAGGGAAAGGGAAAGGTTGGCGCTATCTTCTGCAGCCCTTGAGGGAGCACGGCTCAGCGCCAACGGGGAGGGGTAAGTGGGAGCGAAAGAAGGGATAGAGTGGAGTCGCCATGGCTGGGCGAAGCAAAACCGGCAGGCATAGGCGGCACGTATCAGGCCGAGATGGAAGGCCTTGTTGTGCTGCAGAGTCTGCAGGGGTGTTGTGCCAGGCCGGTCAGGCCCGGGGTGGGGTGGGAGGCCGTGAGGCCTTCCCGCTTGTAGAAATGTCCTTAGGGCGTGCGGAGAGCCCTGACGAGTCAAGGAACTCCACGACGCCTCGAAGTGCAGAAAGGTGGTGTCGGCCGGGGAAGAGGAGATCTTCCTCCTTGCCAGAGGGGAGGCCCAGGCGGAGGAACTCCTGCAGGAGTGGGCCCCGCTGCTGGAGGTACGCCGGGGCCCACTCCTGCAGGAGTTCCGCCGCCTGGGCCTCCCCTCTGGCAAGGAGGAAGATCTCCTCTTCCCCGGCCGACACCACCTTTCTGCACTTCGAGGCGTCGTGGAGTTCCTTGACTCGTCAGGGCTCTCCGCACGCCCTAAGGACATTTCTACAAGCGGGAAGGCCTCACGGCCTCCCACCCCACCCCGGGCCTGACCGGCCTGGCACAACACCCCTGCAGACTCTGCTCCCTCAAGGGCTGCAGAAGTAGGCGTCTCTTTCCTCCTCTACAATCACCACATATGTAGAGCAAACGTGCCTTCTTCCGACGCACGAAAGGCCGTGGGGGGGGGGAGGGGGAGGGAAGAGAGGCGACGTTTAGCTGCGGCACCAAGTGCCTATTTATATCAGAGGCTCCGGCAACAGTCACCAACGCCGCACGCATTTTGAGCGAACGCGGGCAAAACGCCGATGGCGTCGACAACAGTTCTGCGTGTTGCCGGTGCTGCTGCATGTCCAAGTTTATACAGCTGATAAAGCTGCTATCATTACTCCGTATAGCTCTCTTCAAGTTTGCTATCGCAATTGATGCTTCACCTTTCAGGTGAAACTGCGACAACTTTTTTTCTTCCTCACAACTTCTCTATCTACCTTGTACCGCTGCTTATGCAACTACTAGATGCCGTGACCCGTGGTGGAATACAACAGAACTTCAGCGCAAAGTTTGCACGTATCCAAGCTATGCGGCGTGCGTGGGACGCGTGTATAGGGCATGTTTCCGCAGCCGCTACCGAACGCTGGCATGGCGCAGTGGTTGGTAGCGTAGCCGACTCCCGTGCAGATGGCCCGGGTTTGATCCCGATGGGAATCAAGTATTTTTAACAGCGGAGCTGTTCTTAGTCGAACGTGCGCCATCGATGACAGCCGCCGTCACGCAGGAGCAACCAAATGCAACTTAACTGACTTTGATGAAATGACTAACTGACTGTTAACTTAAGAGCTTCCGATTAGACGCGGTCGACGAGTACAACTAGCAGGCGACGTCTACGCCGCGAAGTTGTGCTAATTTTACTGCAGTTCTGCTTGCGCACGGGCGCGCGAGCGAGAGTTATAAAAAGAAGGGTGAAGAGAGAGAGAGCCGCACGGCAAATCGCACGGAGGGCGCAGCCGCAACTCAGTTCAAATCGCCCGACGAATCAAAGCCGCGCATGCGCAATCGACTTTCTGCCCAAAAGGAGTGAAAAAAAAAATGTCGCAGTTTCGCCCGAAAGTCGAAGCATCAATTGCGATAGCAAATTGGTAGAGAGCTATTCGGAGTAGGGATAGTAGAGTAGTTTTATCGGCCGCATAAACTTGGACACATTCGCTTTCTAACTGAATTGACAAGCGTGGTGTCATCGCGCACAAGCAAACATGAATAGATCACACTGAATGACCGCAGACAACGACTGTCAAAACGCTGGCGCGGCCGCTGCAGCGGGCGAAGAATCGTGCTGTCTATCGCTTCAACGGAAACTGAGCGGCTAATGGACAGCGCATAAAGGTCAGAGCCGTGTGGAGACACGGCCGGGCTCGACTGGCGCGCGCGCTCGTTCGCTTCTAGAAGCGAGTGCGCGCGCCAGTCGAGCCCGGCCGTGGTGGAGATAAAGAGACGGTGCGGGCGACGGCCACCACAGCCAGTGCAAGCGTATTTGTTGGCAGAGTAGAAGCTGCTCCCCCCGTCCCTCCCGCGCTGTCTCCCCGCCTTTTTTTATTGCGATAGCAATTATATGGACACTTCAACCGGATTTCTGCCGTCGGCGTCGCCGTCGCCGTGAGGTTCCGTATAAATAAAATCTTCACCGCGCGCCGTATGCCCGAGCGGAAGCGTGCGGGGACGCGCGCTACCACGGAGAGCGAACGAACTCAATCTCCCACGCGCAAGCAAGGAAGCAGGAAGCCAGCGCCGGAGGGAGTGGGGGGGGGGACACACTTATACTCTGCCAACAACCGCGCTCGTCGCTCGACCGCACCGTCTCTTATCTCTCCCACGCGCAAGCAAGGAAGCGGGAAGCGAGCGCCGGAGGGAGCGGGGGGGGGGGGGGCGCACTTCTACTCTGCCAACAACCGCGCTCGTCGCTCGCCGCACCGTCTCTTATCTCCACACGGCTCTGACCTTTATGCGCCGTGCATTCGCCGCTCAGTTTCTGTTGAAGCGATAGACGGCACGTACCTTCGCCGCTGCGGCGTATCCGCTTGCTGCCAGACTTTTGACGGTCGTTGTCTGCAGTCATTCAGTGTGATCTATTCATGTTTGTTTGTTCGCGCTCACACCACGCTTGTTCATTCAGTTAGTAATAGTCGGGCCACATTTTCCAACGCACGCTACACATGCAATGCTGCCCGGATCGGCATTGCAGCGCTACAGGTGTGTCCCTTCGCACGCGCTGCCCACGGGAAGCGCTTCTCATCAACACCACAGTTTCACACGCGCCTTCTCGTGGTCATCGAGTCTCTCTTCATGTCGGTCTACTTACGCCGCAGCACACATGCTTACTTAATCAGCTCATGTTTACTACAATTCATATTGCTACCAAAGCCGCTCACCTTACTTCGTATGACATTGGTGTGTTGCTATCGCATTCATTGCTTCGCCCTTAGGGCGAAACTGTGAGATTTTTTTTGCTCTCACGTGGGAGATTGCGTTGCCAGTTCTCCTTGCGCTGGGTTGCAAGATAAGCATTTGGTGCCGTAGCACAGCGTCGCCTCGCCTCCCTCCCCCCCCATACCCCCACGGCCTTTTGGGCGACAATAGAGAGTTTTAGCTTGTCCGGTAATCGGGTAAACGCGAGCGGGCCGGGCGTTGGGGCGGTTTGCCGGAACCGTAAACGTGAGCGGCCTGTATGGTGCTACCACCTGGTGGCGCAGAAATCAAACAGACAAAAAACAGCTAATATTGCAGTAACCAAGTGTATTCTACTTCGCTGCTGGTGTGAATGTTCGACAGTGGCGTAATCGTGTTGCCGCCGAACATTTACACCAGCAGAGAAGTAGAATACACATGGTTACTGCAATATTAGCTGTTTTTTGTCTGTTTGATTTCTGCGCCACCAGGTGGTAGCACCATACAGGCCGCTCACGTTTACGGTTCCGGCAAACCGCCCCAACGCCCGGCCCGCTCGCGTTTACCCGATTACCGGACAAGCTAAAACTCTCTAATAGCGTTTGCTTTCCGCCGTGCGTTGGCTCTCCGTGATAGCGCGCGTCCCCCGCGCGCTTTTACTCGTACGGCGCGCGGCGACGATTTTATCGCCCTTGGAATCTATAAGGAACCTGACGGCGACGGCGACGACGACGGCGACGCCGACGGCAGAAATCCCGTTGAAGTGTCCATATACTTGCAATCGCAATAAAAAAAGCGCTCCCTTACCATTCACTGCTATGGGTGAAGTAAGTAGTACAGTAAGTAAGTAAGTAAGTACGTAAGTAAGTAAAGTAAGTAAGTAATAAGTAAGTATTAGTACGTAAGTAAGTAAGTAGTAAGTAAGTAAGTAAGTACGTAAGTAAGTAAGTAAGTAAGTAAGTAAGTAAGTAAAGTAGATTAAGTAAGTAAGTAAGTAAGTAAGTAAGTAAGTAAGTAAGTAAGTAAGTAGTAAGTAAGTAAGTAAGTAAGTAAGTAAGTAAGTAAGTAAGTAAGTAAGTAAGTAAGTAAGTAAGTAAGTAAGTAAGTAAGTAAGTAAGTAAGTAAGTAAGTAAGTAAGTAAGTAAGTAAGTAAGTAAGTAAGTAAGTAAGTAAGTAAGTAAGTAAGTAAGTAAGTAAGTAAGTAAGTAAGTAAGTAAGTAAGTAAGTAAGTAAGTAAGTAAGTAAGTAAGTAAGTAAGTAAGTAAGTAAGTAAGTAAGTAAGTAAGTAAGTAAGTAAGTAAGTAAGTAAGTAAGTAAGTAAGTAAGTAAGTAAGTAAGTAAGTAAGTAAGTAAGTAAGTAAGTAAGTAAGTAAGTAAGTAAGTAAGTAAGTAAGTAAGTAAGTAAGTAAGTAAGTAAGTAAGTAAGTAAGTAAGTAAGTAAGTAAGTAAGTAAGTAAGTAAGTAAGTAAGTAAGTAAGTAAGTAAGTAAGTAAGTAAGTAAGTAAGTAAGTAAGTAAGTAAGTAAGTAAGTAAGTAAGTAAGTAAGTAAGTAAGTAAGTAAGTAAGTAAGTAAGTAAGTAAGTAAGTAAGTAAGTAAGTAAGTAAGTAAGTAAGTAAGTAAGTAAGTAAGTAAGTAAGTAAGTAAGTAAGTAAGTAAGTAAGTAAGTAAGTAAGTAAGTAAGTAAGTAAGTAAGTAAGTAAGTAAGTAAGTAAGTAAGTAAGTAAGTAAGTAAGTAAGTAAGTAAGTAAGTAAGTAAGTAAGTAAGTAAGTAAGTAAGTAAGTAAGTAAGTAAGTAAGTAAGTAAGTAAGTAAGTAAGTAAGTAAGTAAGTAAGTAAGTAAGTAAGTAAGTAAGTAAGTAAGTAAGTAAGTAAGTAAGTAAGTAAGTAAGTAAGTAAGTAAGTAAGTAAGTAAGTAAGTAAGTAAGTAAGTAAGTAAGTAAGTAAGTAATAAGTAAGTAAGTAAGTAAGTAAGTAAGTAAGTAAGTAAGTAAGTAAGTAAGTAAGTAAGTAAGTAAGTAAGTAAGTAAGTAAGTAAGTAAGTAAGTAAGTAAGTAAGTAAGTAAGTAAGTAAGTAAGTAAGTAAGTAAGTAAGTAAGTAAGTAAGTAAGTAAGTAAGTAAGTAAGTAAGTAAGTAAGTAAGTAAGTAAGTAAGTAAGTAAGTAAGTAAGTAAGTAAGTAAGTAAGTAAGTAAGTAAGTAAGTAAGTAAGTAAGTAAGTAAGTAGTAAGTAAGTAAGTAAGTAAGTAAGTAAGTAAGTAAGTAAGTAAGTAAGTAAGTAAGTAGTAAGTAAGTAAGTAAGTAAGTAAGTAAGTAAGTAAGTAAGTAAGTAAGTAAGTAAGTAAGTAAGTAAGTAAGTAAGTAAGTAAGTAAGTAAGTAAGTAAGTAAGTAAGTAAGTAAGTAAGTAAGTAAGTAAGTAAGTAAGTAAGTAAGTAAGTAAGTAAGTAAGTAAGTAAGTAAGTAAGTAAGTAAGTAAGTAAGTAAGTAAGTAAGTAAGTAAGTAAGTAAGTAAGTAAGTAAGTAAGTAAGTAAGTAAGTAAGTAAGTAAGTAAGTAAGTAAGTAAGTAAGTAAGTAAGTAAGTAAGTAAGTAAGTAAGTAAGTAAGTAAGTAAGTAAGTAAGTAAGTAAGTAAGTAAGTAAGTAAGTAAGTAAGTAAGTAAGTAAGTAAGTAAGTAAGTAAGTAAGTAAGTAAGTAAGTAAGTAAGTAAGTAAGTAAGTAAGTAAGTAAGTAAGTAAGTAAGTAAGTAAGTAAGTAAGTAAGTAAGTAAGTAAGTAAGTAAGTAAGTAAGTAAGTAAGTAAGTAAGTAAGTAAGTAAGTAAGTAAGTAAGTAAGTAAGTAAGTAAGTAAGTAAGTAAGTAAGTAAGTAAGTAAGTAAGTAAGTAAGTAAGTAAGTAAGTAAGTAAGTAAGTAAGTAAGTAAGTAAGTAAGTAAGTAAGTAAGTAAGTAAGTAAGTAAGTAAGTAAGTAAGTAAGTAAGTAAGTAAGTAAGTAAGTAAGTAAGTAAGTAAGTAAGTAAGTAAGTAAGTAAGTAAGTAAGTAAGTAAGTAAGTAAGTAAGTAAGTAAGTAAGTAAGTAAGTAAGTAAGTAAGTAAGTAAGTAAGTAAGTAAGTAAGTAAGTAAGTAAGTAAGTAAGTAAGTAAGTAAGTAAGTAAGTAAGTAAGTAAGTAAGTAAGTAAGTAAGTAAGTAAGTAAGTAAGTAAGTAAGTAAGTAAGTAAGTAAGTAAGTAAGTAAGTAAGTAAGTAAGTAAGTAAGTAAGTAAGTAAGTAAGTAAGTAAGTAAGTAAGTAAGTAAGTAAGTAAGTAAGTAAGTAAGTAAGTAAGTAAGTAAGTAAGTAAGTAAGTAAGTAAGTAAGTAAGTAAGTAAGTAAGTAAGTAAGTAAGTAAGTAAGTAAGTAAGTAAGTAAGTAAGTAAGTAAGTAAGTAAGTAAGTAAGTAAGTAAGTAAGTAGTAAGTAAGTAAGTAAGTAAGTAAGTAAGTAAGTAAGTAAGTAAGTAAGTAGTAAGTAAGTAAGTAAGTAAGTAAGTAAGTAAGTAAGTAAGTAAGTAAGTAAGTAAGTAAGTAAGTAAGTAAGTAAGTAAGTAAGTAAGTAAGTAAGTAAGTAAGTAAGTAAGTAAGTAAGTAAGTAAGTAAGTAAGTAGTAAGTAAGTAAGTAAGTAAGTAAGTAAGTAAGTAAGTAAGTAAGTAAGTAAGTAAGTAAGTAAGTAAGTAAGTAAGTAAGTAAGTAAGTAAGTAAGTAAGTAAGTAAGTAAGTAAGTAAGTAAGTAAGTAAGTAAGTAAGTAAGTAAGTAAGTAAGTAAGTAAGTAAGTAAGTAAGTAAGTAAGTAAGTAAGTAAGTAAGTAAGTAAGTAAGTAAGTAAGTAAGTAAGTAAGTAAGTAAGTAAGTAAGTAAGTAAGTAAGTAAGTAAGTAAGTAAGTAAGTAAGTAAGTAAGTAAGTAAGTAAGTAAGTAAGTAAGTAAGTAAGTAAGTAAGTAAGTAAGTAAGTAAGTAAGTAAGTAAGTAAGTAAGTAAGTAAGTAAGTAAGTAAGTAAGTAAGTAAGTAAGTAAGTAAGTAAGTAAGTAAGTAAGTAAGTAAGTAAGTAAGTAAGTAAGTAAGTAAGTAAGTAAGTAAGTAAGTAAGTAAGTAAGTAAGTAAGTAAGTAAGTAAGTAAGTAAGTAAGTAAGTAAGTAAGTAAGTAAGTAAGTAAGTAAGTAAGTAAGTAAGTAAGTAAGTAAGTAAGTAAGTAAGTAAGTAAGTAAGTAAGTAAGTAAGTAAGTAAGTAAGTAAGTAAGTAAGTAAGTAAGTAAGTAAGTAAGTAAGTAAGTAAGTAAGTAAGTAAGTAAGTAAGTAAGTAAGTAAGTAAGTAAGTAAGTAAGTAAGTAAGTAAGTAAGTAAGTAAGTAAGTAAGTAAGTAAGTAAGTAAGTAAGTAAGTAAGTAAGTAAGTAAGTAAGTAAGTAAGTAAGTAAGTAAGTAAGTAAGTAAGTAAGTAAGTAAGTAAGTAAGTAAGTAAGTAAGTAAGTAAGTAAGTAAGTAAGTAAGTAAGTAAGTAAGTAAGTAAGTAAGTAAGTAAGTAAGTAAGTAAGTAAGTAAGTAAGTAAGTAAGTAAGTAAGTAAGTAAGTAAGTAAGTAAGTAAGTAAGTAAGTAAGTAAGTAAGTAAGTAAGTAAGTAAGTAAGTAAGTAAGTAAGTAAGTAAGTAAAGTAAGTAAGTAAGTAAGTAAGTAAGTAAGTAAGTAAGTAAGTAAGTAAGTAAGTAAGTAAGTAAGTAAGTAAGTAAGTAAGTAAGTAAGTAAGTAAGTAAGTAAGTAAGTAAGTAAGTAAGTAAGTAAGTAAGTAAGTAAGTAAGTAAGTAAGTAAGTAAGTAAGTAAGTAAGTAAGTAAGTAAGTAAGTAAGTAAGTAAGTAAGTAAGTAAGTAAGTAAGTAAGTAAGTAAGTAAGTAAGTAAGTAAGTAAGTAAGTAAGTAAGTAAGTAAGTAAGTAAGTAAGTAAGTAAGTAAGTAAGTAAGTAAGTAAGTAAGTAAGTAAGTAAGTAAGTAAGTAAGTAAGTAAGTAAGTAAGTAAGTAAGTAAGTAAGTAAGTAAGTAAGTAAGTAAGTAAGTAAGTAAGTAAGTAAGTAAGTAAGTAAGTAAGTAAGTAAGTAAGTAAGTAAGTAAGTAAGTAAGTAAGTAAGTAAGTAAGTAAGTAAGTAAGTAAGTAAGTAAGTAAGTAAGTAAGTAAGTAAGTAAGTAAGTAAGTAAGTAGTAGTAAGTAAGTAAGTAAGTAAGTAAGTAAGTAAGTAAGTAAGTAAGTAAGTAAGTAAGTAAGTAAGTAAGTAAGTAAGTAAGTAAGTAAGTAAGTAAGTAAGTAAGTAAGTAAGTAAGTAAGTAAGTAAGTAAGTAAGTAAGTAAGTAAGTAAGTAAGTAAGTAAGTAAGTAAGTAAGTAAGTAAGTAAGTAAGTAAGTAAGTAAGTAAGTAAGTAAGTAAGTAAGTAAGTAAGTAAGTAAGTAAGTAAGTAAGTAAGTAAGTAAGTAAGTAAGTAAGTAAGTAGTAAGTAAGTAAGTAAGTAAGTAAGTAAGTAAGTAGTAAGTAAGTAAGTAAGTAAGTAAGTAAGTAAGTAAGTAAGTAAGTAAGTAAGTAAGTAAGTAAGTAAGTAAGTAAGTAAGTAAGTAAGTAAGTAAGTAAGTAAGTAAGTAAGTAAGTAAGTAAGTAAGTAAGTAAGTAAGTAAGTAAGTAAGTAAGTAAGTAAGTAAGTAAGTAAGTAAGTAAGTAAGTAAGTAAGTAAGTAAGTAAGTAAGTAAGTAAGTAAGTAAGTAAGTAAGTAAGTAAGTAAGTAAGTAAGTAAGTAAGTAAGTAAGTAAGTAAGTAAGTAAAGTGAGTGAGTAAGTAAGTAAGTAAGTGAGTGAGTAAGTAAAGTGAGTGAGTGAGTGAGTAAGTGAGTGAGTGAGTGAGTGAGTGAAGTGAGTGAGTGAGTGAGTGAGTGAGTGAGTGAGTGAGTGAGTGAGTGAGTGAGTGAGTGAGTGAGTGAGTGAGTGAGTGAGTGAGTGAGTGAGTGAGTGAGTGAGTGAGTGAGTGAGTGAGTGAGTGAGTAGTAGTAAGTAAGTAAGTAAGTAAGTAAGTAAGTAAGTAAGTAAGTAAGTAAGTAAGTAAAGTCGCCGCCGGCGGCCGCGGCGGCAAAGCACGCCCGGCCTGAAAGCTTCAACGTGGACTTTGTAGGTGCGCCACCGTCGACTTGCTTTCGCAAGCAAAAAGTAAAGAAAAAAAAACAAGCGCTTTAGGAGAGGAGACGGCGGAGAAAAGAGTAGATGGCGGTACTTTTTTATATAGGGACTTTAGTACACGAGTGTGTTATTCGGCAAGAAAGCACGAGCAGCAGCAGCAGGCTGCATCCACGGTCAGGAAAGTATGGGATGGCTCGCAAAGAAAGCTTAAGTTTAAGAACGTTTTAATAAGCATTCGAACGACTGAGCTCCCAATCACGAGTGCGGTGCTGTGACCGTCACGCCACGAAATACAAACGGAGGGAAAGCTTTTTCCGAAGTATTTCTCCGCGGTCGCGCAGTGCAACTCGTTTAGGGACAAACGGGCGAAAGCGTGTCCCCGTCCGTCCCGTCCGCGGTACCTAGGCACAGTTTCCACATTTTCCTCTCGCAACTCACGCATGCGCACTCACGTCAAGTAAACGCGGCTTATCTCTCTCATGCCTGCGCCGTTGACAAAACGGAAACAAGCAGTCCGCGAGTCACCCTCTAAATGTCTTCAGGAGTTCGTTTGTCAAGGCCGTTACAGGACACCCAGAGCAGGCGAAGAAAATTTTCGGATGAACACAAAATATGTTGGAACGAATATGACAACACTTTGATATAATTAACGACCACTTTGTGGCACCCTCAGAAATAACACCATGCAATCAGTGCACTATACCCTCACTCCCAGGATCCTCCCTGAGAAATGTGACGCCAATCCGAGGAATATTAGACGTGTTTTTAGGCATCGGCCCTTTTTCGTCACGGCGCACTTTCGCCAAGGTCACTGCAAGGTCAACGCCAAGGGCACCACCAACATAGACCCCCAAGGCTTTCGCCTTAATAGTTCCTGCATGGTGGCGTTTTTCTTGTAAGCTGCTCCTGGATTATGCCTGAATGCGCAAGCAGAAGTGGGAATCGCAGTCTGCAAGCAATAAAGCGTTCTGGGCGTTGATCTGCGGTCTGTTTTTACTCGGATTCCCAAACTTCCGAGCACGCACGTTATTCAAAGACACCTGAACGGCTCAAAATTATGGCAGTGAGCAATGTCGTAGCGAAGCGGTAGCCATGGTGCCGCGAAATTGCGAAACCCGCTTAGAAACGTGAACTCTCTAAACCCGGACCCTATTTCCCTTCCGTCGGTAGTGTCATAGAGAAAAACTGTGTTTTGTTTAATTTTCTATTGCATCTCTGATGATTAGTACTGTATAAAACTAGCAGTTGGCATATTATCATCCACGCCGAACACCACACTCGCCTCACTGGCAACGAGCACGTTTGGATGCGCCATGTTTTCAGGGGTGCTTGCTTGTAGCATGTTATTAAAGGAGGCGGGGGGGGGGGGGTGTTGTATCAAACTGTTTTGATTTAATTAAATCGGCCTCCGAAACGCGAGTCAGACTTTCCAGAGATGCATGGACGGCGTCTTACGCGGCCTCAACTTCTGCCACGCTTACCTTGATGACCTGCTAGTTGCAAGCGGCTCACCAGAAGAGCATATAAAGCACCTGCACATCGTTTTACAGCGCTTAGTCGAGCACGGGGTAGTCGTGAACATGGCCAAACGCGAGCTTGGTGTACCTGAGCTGTCATTCATAGGACACTTAATTTCTAGCTCAGAAGCTCTGCCTCATCCCAGCATGGTTGAAGCAGTGCAAGGATTCCCGCAGCCAAATACAAAGCGCCAGCTGCGAGAATTTCTGGGTTTAGTGAATTTCTACCGCCGTTTCATCCCCCATTGCGGAATTTCTGGGTTTAGTGAATTTCTACCGCCGTTTCATCCCCCACTGCGGCCAAATCCTCCAACCTCTTCACAACCTGCTGGCCACTTCACGAAACTGCTCGGACACCCTTTCTTGGCACGACGAGCCAATTGAGCGAAGCCTTCCGCAAGATCAAGGACGCCCTGGCAAATGCCGCACTCCTTACATACCCTAGGCCCGGCATTCCGCAGTGTGTGATGGTCGATGCCTCCGACACAGCCGTCGGTGCTGTCTTACAGCAGCTCCTCGATGGAATCTGGCACCCGACATCGTTTTTCTGCAGGAAGCTAACACCCCCTGAGCTCCGTGACATCTACAGTACTTTCGGGAGACAACTGCTGGCCATGTACGCGGTCATCCGACATTTTCGCCACTTCCTGGAAGGCGTAGAATTCTTCGTCCCACAAGCCGCTTACCTACGCCCTGCGTTCGCTAAGCTCCGACGGTGGCGCGCACACAGCGCGGGAATTTCGCCACATGTTATAATGACACACGTACATGTTTATCTTTCACCGGCTAACAAATTGTAAACGTCATCGCTAGGCACAGGACGCGCGTGCATGTATCGGAAGTTTCTCGAACGTTATCGATGCTTCTATCCGTTGTCTCTTGTCACCGACGCTCATGTAATCTGATTGTATGAGCGACGCGAATTATCTAGAACTTTCTGGAGGACATGCGGAACCAGAGATTATTCTGGAGCCTTCGATGACTCATGTATAAAAGCCGACGCGTTTCGCCGCTGATCAGATTTCGGCGATCACCGACTGTGTTCGCCGCTATCGTTTACCTTCGAGTGCTACTTGCTTTTGTAGGCACAGGTTCGCCCAATAAAGTCCGTTTCGTCATTCACAGTTTTGCGACTGTTTTCTTCACCGTCACTGCTACGTGACATCTGGTGGAGGTGCATTTATGTCCTTGTACCGTCGCCCGTCGTCAAGGCCCCCCACCTTGCTCGGGCCAGGTCCCCGTAACGCCGCAGTACCGTCGTCCACCGCCGCCGCCGCCAGCACGCCCGCCCATCGCCCAGCGCAACTACCAGAGGAAGACGGACAATTGGTGCGCCCCCGACAACCACCCACTCTGCTATCACTGCAGGGAAGCCGGCCATGTCTACCGCCGATACCCATACTGCGAGATGGGCCTACGAGGGCTCGCCGTCAACGCTCCCCGTCCACAGCTTGGCGCGCGACCACGTGACATCGCTGACTACCTCGCCGGAGCCCAGTGGCAACCACGACGACCCTCACGCTCGCCGTCACCAGGCCGCTACCTCTCGCCGCATCGCCGGCTGTATGCCGGCCCAACCCGGGGCCGATCTCCCAGCCCTTACCCGGGAAACTAAAGGCAGCAACCGATGGAGGTGCGGTTGCTGTACGACGCAATGCCGAAAATCCTCCGCCGCCGACGAAGAAGATTCGCGAATCATCACGACGAAATATCAGCACGTCGCCTAGCAACAGCCTTGACAACACTTCGCCGCCGAAAGAAGACCTTCCGACGCGACTAAGCAGCAGCAGAGCAAACCGACGCAGCCGTGATCCGACGCCACGAATTAACCGCAACGCCAGACGCCGGTCTACCGATGTAGACGTCCTAATCGGTGGTCATAACGTCATCGCTCTCGTCGACACTGGCGCCGACTATTCCGTCTTCAGTGGCGCGTTCGCCGCCAAGTTGAAGATGGTGAGACGACCCGATATCAGAACAGCGGGAGGCCACCTAATAACGCCGGCTGGAATCTGCACAGCGCGAGTCACGGTAAACAACCGCACTTACCCGACGAACTTCGTAATCCTGCAACACTGCTACAGGGATGTCATCCTAGGCATGGACTTTCTAAACCAACACGGGGCAGTCATCGACTTAAGGTCCAAGTCGATAACGCTTACAACGCACAACGCGATACCACCGGATAAAAACATCAGTTACCATGCCTTGAATGTGCTAGAAGAACAAGTCACCGTTCCGCCTCGCTCCAGCGTAATGATTTCCATCGGTACCGAAGTGCCTGCAGACATGGACGGCGTCATCGAGGGCGATCATCACTTACTGCTCGACCGTGAAATTTGCGTCGCTAGAGGCATAGCTGAACTACGTGAAGGGAAAGCAAGAGTGATGCTCACGAACTTCAGCCACGAATACAAGCACATTAACAAAGGCACCACGGTCGCCTACATCGACGAAATAGTATGATCCAGCGGTGCTTTCGCCTTCACGGATTCTCGTGCACCTGCAACGACGACTGTAGTATCTGAACCAACTTTCGACGTCAATCAGAACCTTCCCAATCATAAGAACGAACAGCTAAAAGCTCTGCTCCTGCAATACAAGGACTGCTTCTCGTCGTCGTCAAAAGTTCGACAAACCCCTGTCGCCAAGCACCGCATTATAACCGACGAATATGTCCGCCCACTCCGTCAGAGCCCGTACCGAGTTTCGGCGCGCGAACGCGAGGCCACAAGGCAACAAGTCGACGAAATGCTACGCGACGACATCATCCAGCCATCCAATAGTCCGTGGGCGTCCCCCGTGGTGTTAGTGAAGAAGAAGGATGGAACCCAACGTTTCTGCGTCGATTATCGTTGTCTCAATCAAATCACGAAGAAGGACGTATACCCTCTCCCACGTATTGACGACGCCTTGGGTCTACTCTACAACGCAAAGTATTTTTCGTCGATTGACCTCAAAACCAGTTACTGGCAAATCGAAGTCGACGAGAGGGACCGGGAGAACACTACCTTTATAACACCAGACGGACTGTTCGAGTTCAAGGTCATGCCTTTTGGTCTTTGCTCGGCACCTGCGACTTTCCAACGCGTCATGGATAATGTACTGGCAGGCTTGAAGTGGCAGACTTGCCTCGTATATTTGGATGACGTCGTTGTGTTTGCCTCCAGCTTCGAGGAACACCTCCGGCGCCTTGAAACAGTTCTTCAAGCAATCAAGACCTCCGGACTCACGTTAAAGTCAGAGAAGTGCCGCTTCGCATGCGAGGTGCTCTTGTTTTTGGGCCACGTCATCAATAGGTCTGGAGTGTCCCCTGACCCACAGAAAACTGCGGCCATTGCTGACTTTCCTCCGCCCGCCGACAAGAAGGCAGTCCGTAGATTTCTTGGAATATGCGCCTATTACAGGCACTTCGTCAAGGACTTTTCACGGATCGCTGAGTGACTAACGTACCTCAAGAAGGCCGACGTCGAGTTCAAGTGGGATACACCGCAAGTCGAAGCATTTGAAGAGCTGAAGCGACGCCTGCAATCGCCGCCAATACTTGCGCATTTCGACGAAAACGCCGATACCGAAGTGCACACCGACGCAAGCAGTGTAGGACTCTGCGCCGTGCTTGTGCAGAGGACTGACGGACTAGAAAGGGTTGTAAGTTACGCTAGCCGGTCGCTGCCGAAGGCGGAAACAAATTATTCCACAACCGAAAAGGAGTGCCTCGCCATCATCTGGACTACATCACAGTTTCGCCCCTACCTCTATGGCAGGCCCTTCAAAGTTGTGAGCGACCACTACGCCTTGTGGTGGCTAGCGAACTTGAAGGATCCTTCAGGTCGTCTCGCACGATGGAGTCTGAGACTTCAAGCATTAGATATTACCGTCGTTTACAAGTACAGGCGAAAGCACTCTGACGCCGACTGCTTGTCTCGCGCCCCCGTCGAACCGCCGCCACAGGACGAGCAGGATGAAGACACTTTCTTGGGACCCATCAGTGCCGACGAATTCGCCGAACAACAGCGAGCTGACCCGGAACTAAGGAGCCTTGTAGACTACCTGGAAGGCAAGACCGTAATTGTGCCGAAGTTGTTCAAGCGAGGATTGGCGTCGTTTTTCTTGCAAAACGACATTCTCTTAAAGAAGAACTTCTCACCACTCCGAGCCAACTACCTCCTCGTGGTACCTTCAGCCTTGCGTCCAGAGGTCCTGCAAGCTCTCCATGACGACCCAACGGCTGGACACCTCGGTTTTTCCCGCATGCTCACGAGGATACAAGAAAAATATTACTGGCCTCGCCTCTCTGCCGACGTCGCCCATTATGTAAGGACATGCCGAGACTGTCAGCGACGCAAAACACCACCGACAAGACCAGCCGGACATCTACAGCCGATCGAGCCACCTCGCCGACCGTTCCAGCAGATCGGGATGGACTTACTGGGGCCTTTTACGACGTCGACGTCCGGGAATAAATGGATCATCGTAGCTACGTACTACCTCACCCGCTACGCCGAAACAAAAGCCTTGCCTAAAGGCAGTGCCGCCGAGGTAGCCCGATTCTTCGTTGAGAACATCCTCCTGGGTCACGGTGCTCCAGAAGTCCTCATCACCGACAGAGGTACAGCCTTTACGGGAGAACTACCTCAAGCCATCCTACGATACAGCCAGACAAGCCATCGCCGGACCACCGCCTACCACCCGCAGACGAATGGCCTCACCGAGCGCCTAAATATGACCATCGCCGACATGCTGGCAATGTACGTCGACGTCGAACACAAGACGTGGGATGCCATCCTTCCGCACGCGACCTTCGCATACAACACGGCCGTGCAAGAAACGACGCACATGGCACCGTTCAACCTGGTCTACGGTAGGAACCCGGCGACGACGCTTGACGCCATGCTACCGGACGTCACCAACGAATGAAAATCTCGACATTGCCACTTATTTGCAGCTTGCCGAAGAAGGTCGACAGCTCGCCCGCCTGCGCATCAAGAAACAGCACAGGACCGACAGCCGACACTACAATCTTCGACGACGCTACGTTGAGTACCAGCCCGGCGACCGTGTTTGGGTCTGGACTCCGATACGCCTACGAGGACTAAGCGAGAAACTATTACGTCGCTATTTCGGACCATATAAGAGTATCCGACGTATTGGCGCACTGGACTATGAGGTCGTGCCAGACGGCATTTCGCCATCACAGCGGCGCCGGGCACGACCTGAAGTCATCCACGTGGTGCGTCTTAAGCCTTTCTATGCCCGCTGACGAACTTAGGTACTTTGATGCTTTGTTATTGTTCTTTGTTGTTTTTTTTCTTTATTACACGTGGTTTTGTTTTCGCTTTAGTGTTTGTAGCATCGGGACGATGCTTTTTAAGGGGATGGTATTGACACGTGTACATGTTTATCTTTCAGCGGTGACCTCTTTGCACTGGCTAACAAATTTTAAACGTTATCGCTAGGCACAGGACGTGCCTGCATGTGTCGGAAGTTCCTCGAACGTTATCGATGCTTCTATCCGTCGTCTCTTGTCACCTACGTTCATGTAATCTGATTGTATGAGCGACGCGAATTGTCTAGAACTTTCAGTAAGACACGCAGGTACCAGGGATTCATCTGGTACCTTCGATGACTCATGTATAAAAGCCGACGCGTTTCGCCACTGATCAGATTTCTACAATCGCCTACTCGGTTCGCTGCTATCGTTTACCTTCGAGTGCAACTTGCTTTTGTGGGCACAGGTTCACCCAGTAAAGTCCGTTTCGTCATTCACAGTTTTGGGACTATTTTCTTCACCGTCACTACCACGTGGCAATATATATCTGAATTCACGACAGACATCCGCCACGTCAAGGGGGGCGACAACGAGGTGGCAGACACCCTTTCCCGGAACCATATAAATGCTCTTGTGTCCACACACCAGGTTGATCTCTCCACTTTGGCAGCAGCTCAACGTGAAAACGACGAGCTAAAGAGCCTGTTGACCCCAACCACTGCCCTGATGCTGCAGTGGCTGCCAATTTCCGGATCCCAAGACAGAATTTGCTGTAACATAAGTATCGGCAATGCTCGCTCGCTTGTGCCTTCCAACCTCCGTCGCCACGTGTTCCAATCGCTGCACAGACTCTCTCATCCAGGGATTAGAGCCACACAGAAACTGGTGACGGCAAAGATTGTCTGGCCATGCATTAATCCTGACGTCCGGCGCTGGGCACGTGAATGTGTAGCCTGCCAGGGTTCCAAGATACAGCGACACACCTTGACAGCACTGGGAGCACTCCCAAACCCGGACTCCCGATTTGATCGTGTTCACCTGGACATTGTTGGCCCACTACCACCCTGGCACGGACAGACTTATCTGCTGACATTCGTGGATAGATTCACCCGTTGGGCGGAGGCCATCCCTATTGTGGACATCACTGCTGAAACGGTTGCCAGTGCCTTCCTGTACCATTGGGTTGCCCGCTTCGGGGTGCCTTCCACGATCACAACGGACCGTGGCCGGCAGTTCGAATCCGCCCTCTTCACTAGCATCACTCAGCTCATCGGCGCCATCGCATACGTACAACAACGTACCATCCTATGAGTAATGGCATGGTGGAGCGCTTTCACCGTCAGCTTAAGCCAGCGCTCACAGCAACCGAAGAACACAGCTGGGTGGAGGCACTCCCGCTCGTCCTTTTGGGCGTACGGTCCACTCTAAAAGCAGACATTGGCTGCAGCGCCGCTGAGCTGGTCTATGGCACGACACTCAGGCTGTCAGGGGAGTTTTTTGTGCACGGCTCAGACGAGACACCTACGGCTTCCAGTGGTTACGGACTTCGTCTACGCGATATATGATGAGGAAACTTCGTGTTGTGCCCCCGCGGTATCCAGGGACGTGGGCTGTACATGTGGTCCCGCGGCTCACATCGTGCCCATAGGTGTTTGTGCGACATGACGCTGTTCGGCGGCCTCTTCAACCACCATATGATGGACCGTTTAGGGTCGTCCGCCGTGGGGACAAGCATGTAACCATCGATAAATGCGGCCGCCAAGAGGTTGTGTCGCTTGACCGTGTCAAGCCAGCATACATTGACAGTGACGCCGCCGCGGTGTCTCCGCCAATAGAGCCCCCGCCTTACCCAGGGCGCCCAGCTGCAGCGCAAGCTCCAGGGGTGCTCACGCGACGTACGCAAAGTGGACGGTGCTCAAGAGCCCCTACTCGCCTGTACCTTTGATCACTCCGTTCGGCAACTCACTAAGGGGGGAGTGCTGTAGCGGCCGCGAGAGTGCCACAACGTGCAGGCAAGGGCGAGCAGTGAGCGAATCTCCGAAACCTTTCTAGCCACCATACCGGCTGCACCCCGCGCCCCGGTCCTCCACTCTCCACCAGTGGTGACGAGTGGAAAGGGCGAGCAGCCCCAAGGGCGGCTGAAGCAAAATAAAAGTAAAACCATTTGTCAGTCGGGATTCTCGCCGTCGAGTCGTCTCTCTTCCCTCCGCACGTACTCACGTCCCAACAAACCCATTAGGTAGTAGCGTGACCATATGGTGACGCAGATGCGCACGAAGCATTTCAATTTATACAGGTTCAAGAAAAACGCGCCCCACTTACCTCAACGTGGCTTTCGATAGCTTAGGGTACAGATTACATCTACCAGGTGGCAGAAATTGTCTGTTTATTTGGGAGCTGCTCAAGAAGGCGGGAAATAGGAGTTGCAGTTCGTCACGTAGAGATGCAATGCTCGCTTAGGTAAATGTCTTTTTTTTTCGGTATTCGCTTCAGCAATAGCATGATCCACATGTTTGTGTATACCTCATGCAATATGTAACTTACGGTGATAATTTGGGAGAGATTAATGTTCATTTATTTTTTGTAGGAGCGTGTTATTTTACGTGTTGCCATATGGTCACGCTGGGCCTTGTTATATATATTGTGTTTATATTGTCCTTATAATCTCCTTATATTGTACAACGCCAGCCCCGTTGGTGCGAATAGCACGCGCTTTCCAACGACGGGATAATCGTTGTGCGCTGGAGGGACAACACTGTGGTAACAATTACAAGCACAGTACGCAGTGTAGAGCCCAGGTCATCTACAGACAGGTTTTCCCGTGCTCAGAAGATGATCAAAATGCCTCGTCTAGATGTTGTGGCCCGATATAACAGCTTTATGGGAGCCATAGACCAGGTGGATGCAAACCTCTACCGGATTGCAAATCGTGGCAAGGAATGGTGGTGGCCAATATTCACTTTTCTTTGGGATGTGGCGATAAGCAACGGTTGGGTGCTTATTAGCAGCACAGGGTCCAACCTCACTCAACTTGAATTCTGGAAGCAATTAGCCCAAAGCTACCTCACAAGGTTGGACAACACTCCGCAAGGACCTGGTCTCAAAGAACGTCAAAGCCTTTTTGGAGTGCACGATGTGACGAAGTGGCTCACTTTGTTGCAGCCGTACCTAACGGGAAAAGGCGCAGGTGCGCTGGAGACAACTGCAACAGCACGGTGCGCACACAGTGCAATAAATGTGACATCGGCACGTGCATTCCATGCTTCGAACCATACCATAGTAAATAAGTGTCCCACAGGTCAGCGCGCTGTTTCCGAAGTGTTCACAAGAGTTCCTATGAATTTGTTACGATGTATCAAGGCCTGAAACAAAATTTGTCACTTTGTGCAGTTTGCTGTAGCCCAGGGGCCCAGCGTGACATGAGCGATATTTTTTATTGCGATAGCAATTATATGGACACTCAAAAGCAGATTTCTGCCGTCGGCGTCGCCGTCGCCGTCGCCGTGAGGTTCCGTATGACGTCATTTGGAGAAGAAATCGTCGCCGCGCGCCGAACGCTGTATGTGCGAGTGAAAGGGCGCGAGGGGCGCGTCTTTCACGGGGAGTGAACGCACGGCGGAGAACAAACGCGCGTTCTGCGCCGTGCTCGCTTAAGGGCTGCAGAAGTAGGCGTCTCTTTTCTCCTTTACAATCACCATATATGTAGAGCAAACGCGCCTTCTTCGGACGCGCGAGAGGCCGTGGGGGAGGGGGAGGGAAGGGAGGCGACGTTTAGCTGCGGCACCAAGTGCCTATTTATTTATATCAGAGGCTCCAGCAACAGTCACCAACGCCGCACGCATTTTGAGCTAACGCGGGCAAAACGCCGATGGCGTCGACAACAGTTCTGCGTGTTGTTGCTACCAAAGCCGCTCACCTTACTTCGTATGACATTGCTGTGTTGCTATCGCATTCATTGCTTCGCCCTTAGGGCGAAACTGTGACATTTTTTCGTAAGCAAAGAGCACGTTAACACTGAAAGCTTTTAACGCGATAGCGTTTAGGGCCCCGTGTCGCAGAAAATTCGGCGTCGGCATTGGAGTCCTGTTGGAGCTGGGAGTCGTGGTCTATCCGAGTTGCGTGAGGTCAATCTCACCGCTGCCCCCAGTTGTAGGAGCTGGGGGTCGTGGCCTCGCCAGTTGTAGGAGTTGGAGTCGGGCATATCCAAAGTGGTAGCTGGCCCATGCCGGCGTCCGACTCTTCCACGCTGACGCTGAAGACGTTGTTGATGGGAGGAGCAGGTTCTCATCGAGAACGAAGAGTACTGGATTTATTTACAGTATTTACATGAGAAGTAGGAGAACGAGACGTTACGTCAGATCAGCCAAGTATGACTGGATCACTGGCTACATCTCAGGGCAGATGGGAGAGCACTCCCGATGGCCCCAAAGGCCCGCTTAAAACCCCTCTGTCCAAGCTGCGGTCCCACCATCCTCCACTCGGAGCGTCGAGAGTCAACGAAGGGTCCGCCTTGAGGGCGAGGGTGCACATAATCCCCCGTCGCCTTCGTTTCCTGAACACATTCGGAGAAGTGCCCTCGGGCACACACTGCTCACTCCCCCACAGAAAGGAGGGGATACTCGTAGACAGGTGGCTTCGCGCCAGACTTGAACTGACGCGTCGGTTGTTCCTGGAATGGCCAGCCATCGACGGGTTTGTTTGGAAAACGGCCTTGGCGGCCAGCTGGTCTGTCGAGCGGCCGTGAGAAATCGTCATAGTAGCGGGCCTTTTCTAAGAGTCTCCGCTTCCTATAGTGTCGAGACACTTACTCCTTGAAAGGTGTAGACGCGTGGTGTCGCCGCTGATCTTTACCGGCGGGACATTTTTCAGCCTCCCGAAGCGATTCGTCGCAAGCAATCGGGAGATACTTCCAAGATGACTGCCCCCGCTGGTCACGGAACGTAACAACCCACGGCCGAAAACATCTTCCCCAACCACGCAGGCCCTCCAAATATATTTTACCACTAAAGTTGCTCACACTTTCTCTTGCATTCTTTACAAAGTTATTCCTCGGAAACTTGAGAGTGACAGCCCACAAACAATTGTCACGAAACAAAACACCGACAGCGCATGCCTTTTATGCTAAATCTTCTGAGACTGAAATATTAAAGGTGCAAACAAGAAAAGAAGGTCGGCCCACCAAAGAGGCGGCGTTTGTACCAGAAAGCGTGCCTCCGTGAACAGCGTTCACCGCCAGCGTTTCCCGGTAAACATTACGGTTACATAAGCTGCAGTTGCCGGGAAGTGTGAGAAACAGTCAAGAATCTTTGAATGCTATCGCGTTCCACTCGTGAAGGCGAAGATTAAGCGTCCTCCTAATTTTTATGTGACTTAGATGCAGATAAGATACAAAATAACATTTGTTGCGAAAAAACACGAAAAAGCAAGAAACCAGTCCTTAATGGGTTAATATTAGTCCCGTTCTCATGTTGTTAGCAATAGTACGACCATTACTTTGTGTAGTTGTTTAGTTGTTTATGTCTTTCCTATCACGATCAATTTTGCACCTTCCGGGTGAAAGAGCGACTTTCTTATAGCGTCTGATGCTTCTCAATGTGAAAAAAAAAAGACGGAGGAATATTTTCATTGTGTCGGAATTTGTCCTCGCTTTCTGGGTTCCCACACTTTACTCGTACATTCCAGGCGCAATTCTTAGCCATAATTCTAGCTGTCTGCAAACTTCCCTCTTCCATAAGAACAGCGGTAAAAACGAGCGATGCAATACTGTCGTGCTTCTCTGTTATTGCATCCAGTGATTCGCATATCATAGTCTTTATAAGTTCTGGCACCTCGCCATTTGCGAACATTACGTTTGACTTGAGTAAATGGACGCAAAAGTCTACTTTTGAATTACCTGGTGGAAAGTTTGTCTTCCCTTGCTCACATTGTGTTGCATATCAATCGGCGAAGCATTACTTCATCTCGGTCATGTTTCGTAATTACACACAGTGGATGGCATGATCTTGTCTGGCATCTACTAATTTCAAGTATTTACTCAGAGCATAAAATTTTGTAACACGCGTAAGTTTGAAGTCACATTGACGAGACTGCAGTGTGGGGTATCACCCGTAAACTTACACATGTACCGATGCGGCCTGGCTATCTCCCCGTTTCCCTCATAATTGCAACGAATTAGAAAGACTCGATCACTACTTACTGGCTTGTCGTTGTTTCTCCTAAATGACGAAAAAAGCTTTGCACATCTCACTGCAACAGTTTGGCCTTCCCTTGTGCTATCCTGCCTCGCTTTCTTTCTCAGCTTTTTTCATCATCAGCCTATATTTTATGTCCACTGCAGGACGAAGCCCTCTCCCTGTGATCTCCAATTACCCCTGCCTTGCGCTAGCTGATTCCAGCTAGCCCAAGACCTGCAGAAAGCCAGCCATACTGCCTGGGACACTTGTACATACATTTTTCTTTTGAACAACCGACTGGGACAGGCATCAATGCAAAGGTTTCCCTTAGTCGACCCCAAAGCTTGGGGCTCGATTTCAGTCAAACGAAAAAGCTGCCGCAAGCGCAACCTACGAAAACATCAATTAGAACATGCATTAATCCTAAGTTCTGAAGATTCCAATCGGCAACAATGAACAGATACCGACGTGAAATGTTTATTTATGTCCCTGAATAGAAGTACATAATGTGACGTCTCGGTTGGAACGACGTTTATTAGGCCCGGGAGCTCGTCAGCGAACCAGCGCAGCACACAGGCGATGATGATGATGACATATACAGGTGAAGAGGAGGATAGGTAAAAGTCCGAGGATGATGATGATAACATACAGATGAGGAAGATGTGCGTAATAAACGCCCACACTAATTTCCCCCCGACGTGAAAGCGGCCATGCTGCCCGGCCGTCAAGGTGTCGAGGCACGCCGCGTGAAGGGCTTCATGAGGGAGACGTGGACAACCTCGGTATTGCGGCAACGGCGGTCTGTGGGGGCGTCAAGAGGAGTAACGCGATAGTTGACAGGCGAAGTCTGTCCACGGACTATGTACGGCCCGATAAACCGTGGCTGGAATTTTTCGCATAAACCAGGGGTGCGAACAGGAGTCAGGAGCAGGACCTCGTCACCAGGTCGAAAAGATACAACGCGATGGCATTCGTCGTAAATATTTTTCCGGTCTTGTTGTCTGGCCTCTGTGTTCAGGCGAGCAAGCTGGCGACAGTGGTCGAGTCGGGAAATGTACTCTTCGCACGATGATAGAGATGTATTAGCCTTGGAGTTGAAGAATGAAACGTCCAGAAAGAAAGTAGGGGAGCGTCCATAAACGAGGTAAAATGGCGAGTAGCCAGTTGTGCGCTGCACGGCCGTGTTATAGGCGAAAGTGACGAATGGTAAAATAACATCCCAGTTTTTGTGGTCTGGTTGAATATAAGCGGCGATCATGTCGGCAAGGGTGCGATGAAACCGCTCGGTCAGGCCGTTAGTCTGGGGGTGATAGCTAGAAGCTGTCTTGTGGGCTGTGCCAGAGGCTTGAAGAACTTCGTTTAGCAGTTGGGAAAGGAACGCCTTTCCACGGTCACTGAGCAGTACACGAGGAGAACCATGGCGTAGAATAATGGCTTCAAGAACGAAGTGAGCAACTTCCGAAGCAGAGCCAGTAAGCACAGAAGCTGTCTCAGCGTAGCGCGTCAGATGGTCGACGGCAGTCACTATCCATCGATTGCCAGCAGTAGTGACCGGAAGGGGCCCGTAAAGGTCGATCCCAACAACCTCGAACGGGGCTGCAGGGCACGGAAGCGGCTGTAATTGGCCGACAGGAGCAGATGTTGGGAGCTTGCGACGCTGGCAGGGAGAGCAGGAACCGACGTATCTGGCGACGCTAGCAGAAAGGCCAGGCCAATAGAAACGACTTCGAATGCGGTCATAGGTTTTATGGAACCCAAGGTGGCCAGCTGTCAAATCATAGTGAAAGGCGTTGAGGACACGAAGTCGGCGAGAGCGTGGTAGAACTGGCACCCAGCGTTGCCCGTCAGGATGGTAAATACGGCGATACAGCACGCCATCGTCCAGCTTAAAGTGCGCGAGCTGGCGACGGAGGCGCGCGTTAGGTGGACGAGAAGCCCCAGAGAGGTGATCAATGAAGCGTTGACAGTACGGGTAAGCCAGCTGACGAGAGGCGAGTGGCTGATTATCGTCGAAAGGCAGTTGGTACATAGAGGCCAGGGAGGAAACCGTAGCAGTGTCGGTCGAACTGGTGACGTGCGAAGCGATTGCAGAGGCGTCGAGTGGGGCCGTAGGAAGCGGGCAGCGAGAAAGAGCGTCGGCGTCTTGGTGTTTCTTCCCGGACTTGTATATGATTTCGAAATCATACTTTTGGAGGCGTAAAATCCAGCGACCCAGGCGTCCAGACAAGTTCTTGAGCGTGGAAAGCCAGCATAAAGCGTGGTGGTCCGTAACGATGGTGAAATGGCGGCCGTGGAGATAAGGGCGAAACTTCTGTATCGACCAAACAATAGCCAGGCACTCTTGCTCAGTGATCGTATAGTTCTTTTCGGACGCGCTGAGTACACGGCTGGCGTATGCAATGACTCTCTCTCGCGAAGAGTTGTCGCGTTGCAGAACAACAGCACCTATACCGCGGCTGCTAGCGTCTGTGTGTAAGAGAGTCGGTGCGGCCTCATCAAAATGGCAAAGCACAGGTGCAGAGGTGAGGGCGTCCTTCAAGCGTGCAAACGCCAATTCGCATTCCTGGGACCACAGAAAGGGTACACCGGAAGCTAGTAGCTTGTGTAATGGAGCTGCGATGGAGGCAAAGTTCTGGATAAAGCGACGGAAATAAGAGGCGAGGCCAAGGAAACTGCGCAAGTCTTTGGGTCTGTCAAGACGAGGAAAGCGAAGAACTGCAGCAGTCTTGTCAGGGTCCGGCTGAATGCCATCCCTGCTCACGACATGACCCAGGATCTTAATGGCCTTGCTGGCGAAACGGCATTTCTTGGTGTTCAGCTGAAGACCAGCGCGGGCGAGGCACGTCAAAACTTCATCCAAGCGTTGTAGGTGCTGATTAAATGTGGATGAAAAAATGACAATGTCGTCCAGATAACACAGGCAGGTCTTCCACTTCAGGCCACGCAACACGGTGTCAATCATGCGCTCAAAAGTCGCAGGCGCGTTGCAGAGCCCGAAAGGCAATACGTTGAACTCGTACAGTCCATCGGGGGTTGCGAACGCCGTTTTTTCTTTATCGTCTTCGTGCATGGGGATTTGCCAATAGCCGGAACGCAGATCCAGGCTGGAAAAGTATTCCGCACCTTGGAGGGAATCAAGGGCGTCATCAATGCGCGGCATAGGGTAGACGTCTTTTCGAGTTATCTTGTTGAGCGCCCGGTAATCGACGCAAAAGCGCACGGAGCCATCTTTTTTGCGGACTAAGACAACAGGAGACGACAAAGAACTAGCCGAGGGGCGAATTACCTTGCGTTCCAGCATGTCTGCGACGTTGTCTTCGATGATTTTCCGCTCGGCTAGAGACACACGGTATGGGCGGCGCCGTACGATAGATGTTTTGTCTGTCAGAATGCGATGCTCTGCAACGGTTGTTTGGCCCAACGTTGACGAATACACGTCGAAAGAATTGGCGTGCTTTTTCAACAAAGCCAGCAGCTGTTGCGTCTGCGCGGGTTTCAAGTCAGTGCTGATGACTGCTGTAAGGGCGGCGGCAGAAGAAGAATCACCAGAAGATGGGTCCCCAGAAGAGACTGGTGTAAGTGGCAAGACGCAGACAGGCTCCAGATAGGCGACGGATGCAACGGTTGTGCCTTGCGGAAGGAGGATTTTTTCTGGAGTTGCGTTCGTGGCAGTGACCAGTGTAGATCCATTGTGGAATCGAACAACTCCTGATGTAAATGTTATGCCTTTAGTAAGGCAACGTGAAGAAGGGAACACCAAGACGTCACCATGGTCTATGTCGTCGGATAGGAGAGTAACTAGTTGGATTTGTCCTGGGAGTAGTTCCGTATCTTCCGCAGCGGTCAGGTGAAGTGGCGTGTGGGTTTCTTCGCCAAGCAAGTGTTCGGTGTCGGTAAGGTGTATCACACGCTGCCCAAAACAAATAGCAGCAGAGGCAGAAGATAGAAAATCCCATCCCAAAATCAGCTGGTGAGAGCACGGGTATAGCACAGCAAACTGTATGTGATGGAGAATGTCATCGATAAGTACACGCGCAGTACAGAAGGCAGCAGGTCGAATAGTGTTCCCTTCGGCTGCAACCAGCGTGGGACCATCGTAAGGCGTCATAACTTTCCTCAGACGGGAACACAAATGAACATTCATAACCGACAAAGCCGCACCAGTATCCACTAAAGCATCCACGGGCACCCCTTCAACGTACACACGAATCATATTGGATGGGCGCGCTGGAGGAATTTCAGTCTTGCGTGTGTATGCAGTTTTTCCTCCGGAAACTGCATCGCTTAGTTTTCCGTGCGAACGGTAGAGGTAAGGGAGGCAGGCCTAAGTGGGGACGATGAGCGGCGGTAGGGTGATGGAGAACGGCGTCTGGCCGAACGGTAAGCGCCTCGTGCATCAGGTGATGCAGGCGGAGATGGCGAGTGCTGCGAAGGGGAAGAGTAACGCCGCCCTTGGTAAGAGGCCCCACTGTAAAAATCGCGCTCACACATATCGTAGCCCTGACGCTCGTCTTGCTGGCGCTTGTGGCAAAAGCGTGATATGTGGCCGCGATAGCCACAATAATAGCACGTAGGACGAGACGGACGCCAAGGGGGGTAGTAGGGGGTGTTCGGTGTACCGTGTGACAGGGAGGTCAGATGGGCCGATGAAGGCTCTGGCGGTGATGACTGGAAGTGAACCGTGGGCGCCGTAGCAACCGACGCGTAAGCTGGTAGCGGCAACGGAGAAGTGACGTGGCCGACAGGCTTGGCAGCAACTTGCGCGTATGTCGGTCGTGCGGTAGTTGGTAATGCGTGAGGGACAGGAGCTTGTGCTGGCACAGCGCAGGTCAAGGACGCCAGTTCTTCCCTGATAACGTCACGCAATGACGCACCAAAAGGTTGGCTGGGATATGTCGAAGGTGAGGTTAACCCCATCGATTGTAACTCTTCGCGTATGAGCGTGCGTATCAGTGTACGTATATCATGGTTCCCCGTAGAATGGACATCGTCAATGTCGGGCTGTAGGCGGACAGACTCGAGCTCATCGAGGCGCTGACAAGTGATTACGACGTCAGCGACGGTAGCCGGATTCTTAGTGGCGAGTGCATTGAAGGCAAGAGTTCCAATGCCTTTGAGAATGTGGCGTACCCTGTCCGACTCCGACATTGAAGAATTCACACGTCGGCAGAGTGCAAGGACGTCCTCGATGTAGGAGGTGTACGACTCGCCCAGGTGTTGTTTGCGAGCATCGAGGCTTTTTTTGGCGAGAGTGGACCGAACAGCCGGTGTGCCGAACACTTCACGAAGCTGGTGCTTGAAGAGAGTCCAGTCGGTCAATTCGGGCTCGTGGTTAAAGAACCACGTCTTCGCCACGCCGGACAGATAGAAGGAGACATGGCGTAGTTTGTTAACATCATCCCAGTGATTGGCGGAACTGACTCGCTCATAATCGTCCAGCCAGTCTTCGACATCCTCGCCGCGAAGACCAGCGAAGAGATGGGGGTCACGCTGGGCGCTGTTGATGATAAAGGAAGGAGGCACTAGCGATGTCGGAATGGTGGCAATAGAGGCGCCAGGCTGCACGTCCTGCGGCATGCTAGCTGACGGTGGGCGCAAGCGGCGACCTGAACGAAGCTCCAGGAGGCAGACCGGACGGCCAGAGAACGTAGGACCGAAGAGCACACTCCACCACTTGTGACGTCTCGGTTGGAACGACGTTTATTAGGCCCGGGAGCTCGTCAGCGAACCAGCGCAGCACACAGGCGATGATGATGATGACATATACAGGCGAAGAGGAGGATAGGTAAAAGTCCGAGGATGATGATGATAACATACAGATGAGGAAGATGTGCGTAATAAACGCCCACAATAATAACATACTTATCTTCAACACTGCTGATCGCATCTTGAGGTAATAGAGAACGACATTTTTAGGTAAATTTGATGCAAAGTATTCTTTCGAGAAACCAATGGAAAAAAAGGGAAACGTTTCTTGACAATTTTTCGCGTTCACACCTTCATTAGTTATTCGTCAGTTGACGCCGCAGTGGCCACTTCACGTATATCGCTCCAAAGCTCCATCACCGGCGATATTTCTTCTACCTTCTTTATCGCTTCTTCCAAGCGCCGCAGCTGTACCCGTGAAAAGTACCTCTTCCACCCACCCACCTTGGCTTCCCTTACGAAGCAGTACTTCTTGCCGTCTTCGTGGCGTCCATCGTTGCAATTCAGGTCAAGGCGGCGCAGCATTTTGTCGATACCAGGATTTGAATTGGTCCAGAGGTCTGAAACCATGGTGTCTTTCATGTGATCCGCCGAGCATCGTTCAAGCAGCTTATTCAGCAGCCGATTATCTCTTTCCAATTCTAATGCGTAACAGTCTCCCAAGAAGCACGCAAGCTTCAGAACAGTGCCTCGCGTGTCTGCCGTCAAGTTCTCATAGCTTATGAAAAACACGTTGGGCATGTCCTTGAGGTCATATCCGGAAACCACGTGATCGAAGTAGTTCCCGTTACCTGCGCCGTCTTCGCTCAGAAAAGCATCGACAAAGTCGTCGAATGTGCCACCTTGGAAGCGGTAGGTGCTGAGAGCGGTCACCATGTGGTAGTATGACACGCAGACATCCCACGGGTTCCGGGTCAGGTAGATGTACTTTGCCTCGCCACTCATTAACTCATTTCTTAAGGGATAGTGGGATACGATCAGACGCAGCGGCAGGCTTGGTTTGAAGTTGGCAGGGTCTGACACTACCAGATACACCATGTTTTGTGTGAACTCATCGTAACTTATGATCGGTTGACCTTTCTTTTAGAATGAGCTGCACAATATAAAGGACCCAGTGCGTACCAGTTTTGGGAAATGAATGCAGGACTAGATCACCTTCTTGGGCTCGAAACTCCAACGCTTCTTTAAGGATTTCAGGGTCGTAATGCGGGTCTCTAGGGACACCATCAATGTTTTGAGTGAATGGTTTTGTGGTCGACATGAGGGCGATTTGGACGCTGTAGCTGCAAAAAATGAAGAAGAAGATAGATAGGTTTTACGATACCTTCCGTAACATCAGTGGCTTTATTTCACGTCATTGAGTTATATTATCTTTTGCCGCATTTTTTTTTCAAAAATACCCATTGACGTATTACTTAACATCCATGAATTTGCGTCCGCACATAGCAACACACTTGTAGGGCCCCAAAAGGCAATGTATTGAACAAATTTCAGCGGAAACTATCTCAATGGCAAATCAGTTATGCATCAGCTAGCAAAGTGTAGGAAGATTCATGAAAGAGAATTTTCACCCTCTAGACTTTAGCAGGAAGCTGCAAAGGAAACCCATAAGGGTTTCACAGAACGAAAGCTCATCAGGTGAAGAAAAAGTTCTCCTGGTCCGGGTATCGAACTTGGCACCAACGCCTGTCCAAGGCGGTCCCTCTATTTTCCGAGCTAACTGGAAGGCTAGGGTAGTCCTGGTTAACTCAGAGGTTCGCTCAGAGGCCTGAATAGCGTTTGGCGCAGTAGAATGTGTGACCGGCATGCTCGGCAGTTTTTCGGGAATAGTTTTTCTCAATGCGTATGCACCTCAAGAATCACCGCTAGACTGGATATCCTTATTGGATGCGTGCGTTTCGTTGTCTGACTTTTGAGTGGAAGGGTTAAGAGTTCGTTTCAATTTACGTAGTTAGTTGTTTTTTTCTCATTAGATTTAGTCCCATTCATTAAAGGAAACAGAAGAACAGATGTCAGGACAGATCATCGAGCGACCATAGCTGAATGGCAGTGGTTCCTGGTTGAATCCACAGAAAAAGATGAATTAAAGCGAAGGTTTCTATGCCTCACTGATTCGTCCTTGAGTGCCGAAAACACACTGCAAGAAGCCAATTTACACAATGGAACTATCTGCGCACACAACAGAACAACAGCTGCGCATCTGCGCACGCAATAGAACAACGGCGCACGACTTATACGTATCGTAAAACACTACAGTTTACATTCGCAGTTGTAACCACATAAGAACAATAAGAACTGCAACACCACGCTTCCCAGACGAACTGTCGACGAAGATATCTGTAGTGCATTACGCGCGTCACACAATGCTTTTCCAGCCGTCACCATGAGAAGGCCGCGGCTGCAGCACATGGAAGAAGAGGCTTACGCGAACGTAAGCGCAAGCGCGATCGTGCCCGTACTGCCGATCCAGCGTATTGACAATGGCAGAGCCTCTGACCATCCACCACAGTGATCACAAGGCAATACTATGCAAGTGTAGAGTCGTCCTTGAAAGTGTGAGTGTATGAGTGTATGCGTGTACTCAACGGCTACATGATCTAAAACAAAGGCTATACAACTTAACGAAATGTTTCTTCATTCAACTTCATCGTTCAAAAAATACAATCCTAAACAAGCAATCAAATCACATATGCATCGCATCGGGTCGCTCAGCATTTCTTGGGTTCTTTGCGTGGTCGTTGGCTTTGGACTATGATTCAGTTTGCATTGGAGAAAGCTTCGTGTTCAACAATCTTTCTTTAAGAAAGGGGCTTTGATTTTTTCCCCACTACGACGCTTTCTTTAATTGAAACCTGCATGGGTGTCTTTTGTAGCTTCATGTAGCAGCAGGGTATATGACAACTTCCGTTTCATAAATTGTCACAATTCGCCAGACGGCATCAGGGTTTTTAGTGTGGATGTGCACCTATTGAAAATAGGCTACATTGAAAGGACTGAAATTGCGGCACACAGGCATGTTTCTGGGAAGCTGAATGGTACAAATAGCGCAAATGAAAGTGAGGATACCTTTATCATCAGCGTTATAGCAGATAAAAAGGCATATACTTTGTTTTAACAGCGGAGCTGTTTAAGCCGAGCGTTATTCCGTAACGTGCGAGCAGAAAATGTGGGCCGATCCTGGCGGCAGTGCAGAAGGGGTCCAAGCGCAATTGCACATACCCCTGTGAACTAGCGAAGCTGAGCCTGGAAAGCCTAGCTAAGCGTACTTGGGACTACTTCAATAGTCATCAATAGCCAATCCATAGCCAATCAATAGCTAATCGATAAACGATCAATAATCAATAAATTCCAGAAAATGTTGGGGATGACGTGGTAGCACTCTGTAACTAGGGGGCTGTTTGAGGCATTTAGATAAAGCTACACGTAGGTGTGACACCGAAGCGACCCTTTGGTGTCACTCGCTGATTGCGAGATGGGGTTTTTAGATGCTACTGTGTGACGCCAACTTATCCATGGTTGGATGGCCAATCAGATGTATTCATTTTTACTCCTGCGCACGTCTTGTCTGCCTCGTCTTTGTCCGTGTTGGTTAGCGCAGTTAAAATATAGCATGGACGTGCTTAACTTAGCCCAAATACGTGGCCAATAACTTGCGATAGCGAATCGTAGCCAATCAATAGGTAATCGATTATCAATCAACACTCAATAAATTCCGGAAATGCTGGGGATGACTTGGTAGTGCTTAGCCTAGCCCAATTGCCAGGACTAGCTAGGAATACACGCCGTGGTTGCTCAGTGGCTATGGTGTTGGGCTGCTGAGCACGAGGTCGCGGGATCGAATACCGGCAGCGGCGGCCGCATTTCGATGGGGGCGAAATGCGAAAACACCCGTGTACTTAGATTTACGTGCACGTTAAAGAACCCCAGGTGGTCCAAATTTCCGGAGTCCCCCACTACGGTCACGGGTTCAAGTTTCACGGGTTCGTCAGTTCTTTCCTTCGGGGCAGGCGCACCACTCTCAAGGTGGGCGAGGTAAAGTCTGATCCCTTCGAGCTGGGGGCAAGGGGCACCCCTCAGGGGTCGGTCATCTCGCCACTTCTCTTCAATGTCGCCATGCGGGGTCTCTCAGCCCGTCTGTCCGAAGTGGATGGCGTTAATCACGCTCTTTACGCCGACGACATCACGGTGTGGTGCGATGGCGGCAGTGAAGGCAGAGTCGAGGAATCCTTACAGGCGGCCCTGAGCTGCACGGAGGATTTCTTGGCGGGCACGGGGCTCCGGCTCTCCCCGTCCAAGTCCGAACTCCTTTTGTATCGACCGACAAGGAGGGGGCGCATCCCCAAGGGTGAGGTGCCTCTGGAAAAGGTTGACATCTCCATTCGCACGGCCATCGGGCAGGTCATTCCCAAGGTGGAGGTCATCCGCGTACTCGGTATGCTCATCGAGGCAAATGGTTGTAATGGACAGACGATCGCTTGTATCGACACCAAAACGGATAACATAGTCAGGTTCATCAATCACTAGGGTCTCCAACAGTCGCGGAGGGCTGGGGAAGGACAACCTCCTCAGGTTGTACCATGCCTTTCTAATGAGCCACATCACCTACGTGGCCGCCGTGCATCGCTGGCACGGATGCGAGAGGGCAAAGCTCGAAGCGGTGATGCGCAAGAGCATCAAGAAAAGTTGTCGCAGTTTCACCTAAAAGGCGAAGCATCAATTGCGATAGCAAATTTGTAGAGAGCTATACAGAGTAATGATATTAGCTTTATCAGCTGTGTAAACTTGGACATGCAGCAGCACCGGCAACACGCAGAACTGTTGTCGACGCCGTCGGCGTTTTGCTCGCGTCCGCTCAAAATGCGTGCGGCGTTGGTGACTGTTGCCGGAGCCTCTGATATAAATAGGCACTTGGTGCCGCAGCTAAACGTCGCCTTCCCTCCCCCCCCCCCCCCCCCCCCTGCGCCTTTTCGCGCGTCGGAATAAGGCACGTTTGCTCTACATATATGGTGATTGTAAAGGAGGAAAGAGACGCCTACTTCTGCAGCCACGGTGCAAACCGCGCGTTTGTTCTCCGCCGTGGGTTCACTCCCCGTGAAAGCGCGCGTCCCTCGCGCCCTATCACTCGCACATACAGCGTTCGGCGGCGCGCGGCGACGATTTCATCTCCATTGGCGTCATACGGAACCTCACGGCGACGGCGACGGCGACGCCGACGGCAGAAATCTGCTTCGGAGTGTCCATATAATTGCTATCGCAATAAAAGGTGCTCGGCATCCCCATGGCCGCCAGCACGGAGAAGCTCATGCAGCTGGGAGTCCACAACACTCTAGACGAAGTTGTCGAGGCACAGCAGACGGCCCAGGTCGTCAGGCTCTCTTCCTCGCCTGCGGGGAGGCGGATCTTGGAGGCGCTGGGCTGCAATCCCACTGCCGTCAGGGAGAGGCGGTGCGCGCTCGACGCGGATACGCGGGAGGCCATCACGGTCTCGCCGTTCCCGCGCAACATGCACCCGCAACAAAATGTAGGCAGACGCACGGCCCGCGCGGCCGCACTTCTCAGATCCGTCGCTGGCGATCCGCGATCGGTAGCGTTCGTCGACGCCGCCCAATACGGTTCATCCGACCGATTCGTGGCGGCCGTGGTAGATCACAGGGGCAACCTCCTTAACGCCGCGTCGGTGCGGGGCTCGTCTCCGGCGCTGGCGGAGCAGCTCGCGGTAGCCCTCGCCCTCCGGGACGGGAGCAGGCCGCAGATCTACACGGATTCCCGGGCGGCGGTCAGGGCCTTCGCCACAGGTTCGGTCTCGAGGGAAGCGGCCTCCCTGCTTTGCGGCAGGAGCGTCTCCCCCCACGTCATCACTTGGTTCCCGACCCACATGGGACCTCAGTTCTCCACCGTCGTTCCCAACGCCAACGAGCTGGCCCACGCCCTCGCGCGCGAACTCACCCACCGCGCCGGGGAAACGCCGCTCGAGGGCGCGGACGTAGGGTTCCACAAGGACTCGCTCCACACGTTTAACGAGATTTCAAAGTACTATCAGCTCGGCAGGAGGGTCTATCCCCAGCCTCACGCCAAGCTCTCCAGGCCTCAGTCTTCCACCCTTCACATGCTGCAGACCGGGTCCTATCCCAGTCTAGCCAGGGTCAGTAGGTACGCGGACTCGTTCGAGCCCGATTGTCCGGATTGCGGCGATCCCTTCTTCACTTTAGAACACATGCTCTGGCGGTGTCCCTCGTTACGGGACCACGATAATCTCACCACGGAAGAAGAGTGGGTGGAGGCGCTCAAGAGCTCCGCCCTCACCGCTCAGCTACGGGCTGTCCAGAGGGCCCACGACGCGGCGGTCAGGCACGGCCTGCCCGTCCCAACGTGGGAGCGGCCCGCGGTGGCTCCTCCCCCGTAAGGGGTTCTCGGAGTCGCTCCTCAGGACTTAAAATAAAGTTCACTGCCTGCCTGCCTGCCCCCCCCCCCCCCCTACGGCGTGCCTCATAATCAGATCATTGATTTGGCGCGTAAAACCCATAATTTATTTTTTTAGGACTAGCTAGGTGCCCATCAGCTCCGCTGTCTCTTTAGCATTGCGCCTCCAGTACAAGTTACACTATTTTTTTTGCTTTGTTTTTGCACGTTATGTGAGAAAAGTAACATAAATAAAAGTGAGGGAATAACTCGCCCCACTATTGGTATTGCAGGCTAAAACCTTTGAAAAATAAATAATGTAGGGGCCAAACGCAAATGATAATGTAGTATGAAAGCCATTTGGTAAAACCAAATTGCAGGAGAGGTATCGAGAAGTTAATAGATGAAAAGGTTGAATAATGGAAAAGATAATGAAGTTTAGAAGTAATGAAGTACGTATTTAGCTCCAAGTATTAGAATGAGCGCATGCGCATAATTCAGACCGACCCCCCCCCCTTCCCCCCTCCACCAGAAATGTAGCACTCTTCAGTGAAGCACACTAAACAAACTGGCTTATTGTGGGCGAACTTGTGCCCGGAAACTTAAGACTAAAACACATACACACAATTGGCAAGCAGAGTAAACAGGATCCCGTTCGACAGTCAACCACGTCCGCAGATTGAGCAAACGCGCCACCGCGTGCGCGTGTGCTGGATTGGCTGCTGGATTGGCTGCTGTTTGTGATCAATCAACCCTACTCGCAGAGATAAAGCCGTTTTCGCGTGAGGAAGTTGCCCGCCAGCTCTCCGTAGTGCTCTTCGCTCAGCCGCAGCATGTACAACAGCCTACTACGAACATGGTGACCATGCTCCGCCACGCGATTGAGCGAGAAATCACCAAGATGCACCACGAACAGCTCCTTGCAGCGGCACCTGTCATTTATGTGGAAGCCATCCACAGGCCCCGACCACTCCCTGTAGCTGTAGCTCCGCCTCTCCGTTACGTCGATGCCATACCTAGGCTCCGACTATAAGCCGCCATCCCGTTCTTTCACCAGACGCCTCGTACACTGCGTCCTGTCACCTGGTCTGAACCTGCCGTCGCAAACTCGTGGCGTACGTCCGACGATCGGCAAACATGCTTTGCGTGTGGCTACGCCGGTCATGTCACCGGCTTTGTCGGCGCGCTCAGTTGCCTAGTACCACGTCAGCCGTGACATCCTGTCATACAGGCATGCGTCCATCTTACGATTCTTGCGACACCTCTTCGGCCACGTCATCATCTCTATTCCGACGCCCGTTAGCCACCACTTACCTTCTGCTTGTCGCCACTCACCATCGCCGATGCGACCGCTTTCTGGGGTTCGAGAAGAGGACGACTGATTGTCGTAGTCCCCGACCCAATATGATGGTCTTTACCGCGTCGTCGAGCGCAGAATTGTGAACTACGTCACGGAGGTCATTACTTCTCTTCGGGCGTGCGCCGTTGTGGATGAGACATTGTCCTTGTGCCGTGCCTCAAACGTACTACGACCCGATCATCGTGGCGAGCTCTTAGATCGCCAGGACGCCTCATTTTTTGGTCACGGGGGTAATTGTAGCGAAGATATGATAAAGGGTGGTGATGTGAGCTTGTTGGGGCATCTCCACTGAAGGTGGTTAAGCGCAGACGTACAGACTCAAAGCACTTGTGCATCTAATGTGCCTTTATTTTATTGCGATATCAACTACATGGACACTCCAAGCGCATTTCTGCTGCCGGCGTCGTCGATGTCGTCGTCGCCGTCGTCGTCGCCGTCACCGTGAGGTTCCGTATAAAGTCGAACGGCGATACAATCGTCGCCCTGCACTGTATGCTCTGTGCACGAGTGAAAGCATACGAAGGTGAGCCGGCAATCGCGGCTGAATGTAGTGCATACAAGGGAGGAAGGCAGGCCGGAAGTGCTCTCTTCTTTCGCCCCAGATGCCCGGGGGTGAGACGACGGAGAGAGAGAGGGAGGGGGGGTGCGTTCTGCTCCGTCGGCTGCTGCTTACAGCGCGGCCGCGCGGGCACCCTATCTTGAAAGCAATCTGCGATGTTAAAGTTCCTATATATAGTAAAAGTACCGTCATCTACTGTTTCCTCCGCTGTCTCCTCTCCTAATGCACTTGTTTTTTTTTTTACTTTTTGCTTTCGAAAGCAAGTCGACGGTGGCGCCCCTAGGAAGTCGACGTTGAAGCTTTCAGGCCGGGCACGGGATGCCGCCGCCGGCGGCGACAGCGGCTGCGCAGAGTGACTTTCAACATGGCTCTGAGGTAATATATATATATATATATATATATATATATATATATATATATATTGTAATGCAATAACGGAGACACAGAGACAGCACCCGTTCCTGGGCCGGCTGTTCTATTCTCTGCCTCGTCGTCTTCCCTCTGTGCGCGCCCGCAGTCCGAGCGCCCGAGCCTAGGTGCGTCTTTTTCTTCATTACACTCGGCCACGCTGCCGAAGATAGCTCAGGTGGTTGTGAGGACACGCTGATTGTGGAAACCAGGGAAAGCCGTCCTGCGCGCAACCGGCGTCTCTGGGGGTCGGCACTGCGTGTTACGATCGGGTCGCATGTCTCGTTGACGTATATCCCGTCGCAATTGGACACCACGTAGGGCAAGAGATCGTGCACAATGTGCAGCCGCTCTGCTCAGTCGTCGCGTACTTCTTCGCAACGTTGCCACAAAATGAACGAGGCTCGTAGTTGCGCGCGAATCAGCCGCGCTTGACAAAAAACCGCGAGCATTGCGCGACTGGTCTTTTGCGCGCCTCTTTCGGTGTCTTGCGCGTGCTACGCGTCTTTCGCGTGCGGGCAGCTCTCTGCTGATGATTACCTTTAGCGAGGTCTCTCTCAGTGCACTGTTAATGGCAGCAAAGTCGGCGAACGACTCCGTGGACATACAACGATGTGGCTCCGAGGAGTCAGGAAGCATCTCTCTGCCACGATCCGTGGATAGGTCGGGTTCCTGGAGTGATAGCGTCGGCGCCTCCATGCACCCCTGCGTTGATGTGTTTCGGAACCGTTTCGCTGACGGCTGCGGACCGAAAGTGGTCTCGGTCTCTCGAAGGAATGGTAAAGCGTCGGAAGTGGTAGACGCAGAGTCCGAGACCCGTGGTGGGAAAACTGACTCGCATCCTGGGTCTACAGCGGGGCAGGTGCCGAGGCAATCTGCCAAAATCGTCCCGGGTACTGAGTCCCGGGTGCCAGAAGAATGCCAAGTCGAAGTAGCAGCGGTGCTCTGCTGCGTGCTTATGGGTAGTAGTGCAGCCGATGACGCCGGTTTGTGATCTACCGCTCGGTGGTGACTCGAAGCGGGAGCGGTCGTCGCCGTGCGCTTCCCACCGTCTGCGATGGGGCCAAGGACGACACTCGGGGAGCCGGCGGGCCTGCATGGCGAGGCGCTGCAGGGAACTACTGCCGCGTCAAGGTGGTGCTCCTCATGAGCTCCGGCCGTAGAGCACTGCTGGCCGGGCTCGACGCAGGCATACGTGGGCGGGCCGAAAGCAGTGATCAGAGCTGCACTCCATTCGGGCCACGACCCAAGTTTAATGCCTGTGTAGTTGTCCCATGCCTTGGCGGCACCGCAGAGTCGTTTTCCGGCAACCAGCCATCTTGTGTGGTCTGGCCAGGCATGACGATCACCCAAGGCATTGATGGTGTGAACCCAAAGGGTGACGTCATCTTCAAAGCCGCGAAAAGGCGGTATTTTTACGTAAGCCGGCTGCTGGAAGTCGCAGCGGCTCAAATCAGCCAGGCTACTTGTCCAGCTGCCCGAGGAACCAGTGCCGGTGTCCACGCACAGTGCGGTCGTTGTGGTAGTCGCGGCAGCCGGTTCTACCACCAAGGTAGCATGGACGGCATACCTGGGTGGCTGAGGAGTCGAAGTAGTGCTCACGATGATATTCTCGCCAAGGGAAGCGTGTACGGCGTTCCCAGGCAGGACAGGTCCAAGACGGTGGGGCCGAAGCGCTGTCTCAGTGTGACGTGCAACGGCGCAACCACCGACGGATGCGAAGGTGTTGGTCAAAAGCGTGAGCTGGTGATTCAGCTTGGCAATGGCTTGGACGAGATCACCGGGAGGGTCCTGTTCAAGAGCCAACGAGGAGGCTTGGACGCCGTCCCCGGATGGTGCGGTGGGTGCTTGCGACGGTGGTAGGGTGGCCGGCTCCATAGCTGAGGAAGCGTGTACGGCGTTCCTGCGCAGGAGGGACCGGGCACTCTGAAGAACCGTGCGAGGAAACACTTAAGGCCGGAACGCCTTAAGTCAGGTCCGTTGTAGTCGACTGCGCCATTGTAATGCAATAACGGAGACACAGAGACAGCACCCGTTCCTGGGCCGGCTGTTCTATTCTCTGCCTCGTCGTCTTCCCTCTGTGCGCGCCCGCAGTCCGAGCGCCCGAGCCTAGGTGCGTCTTTTTCTTCATTACAATATATATATATATATATATATATATATATATAAAGAAGTGAAAGCGCGCGCTATCATCGTCCAATCGGAGATACAGGAGAGAGAAGCGGCGTTGATCAAAGGATGGCGGTTCTTTTCCTGTATAGTGACTTTATGCGATGTGGGCCTCATCTTCAATGCGATCTGCCATGGGGACAAAGTGCATGCGCCGAGTGCAGGTAACTTCGTATGCACTGTGCTTTCGACGTTTAGTTCGCGTTGAGGAGAGACGAGAGACAGCGCGAAGGTGAATTTGCTTGCTGCTGCTGGCGCGCGTTCTCACTCCGGCGTTTTCACAGCGAGTTTCCGCGGTCATCGAGAGAGCTGTGTTCATGTTTACCTGTGCGCGCGTGACACCGTGCTTGTCTATGTAGTTAGTAAACGAATGTTTATAACTTTATACGGCTCATTCAACTACTATCCTTACTTCGTATAGCTCTCTCCTAATTTGCTATCGCAACCAATGCTGCGCCTTTCCGGCCAAACTGCGACTTTTTGTCTTCGTGTTTCCCTGTGCTCAACCACCTTCAGTCGAGATGATAATTATCGCCAGCGCCAATCATAGGATCACCACTTGTGCTCGGTGTTCTTGTCTTACTGTCACGTTAGCCGCTTCGAATTACCAGTCAATAAGCCTCTTTGCACTCCAGCCATTTTTTAACGGCCTGTATACTCTTACGGTAAGGTCAAGAAGAGAACGACTTCGGCTCCAAAAATGATAAAAAGTCAGCACAGCCTGGTTGGGCTTTCTTCCATCTCCGCTAACGTTCTGTATCTTAGTCACATCTTGTGAATAGTTTTGTACGCGTAATATTACTTTTTGGAAGTATCTAGAACGACAACCACAGGTTTGGCTGAGTGTGACGTGTAGGATGTGTGAGCCAACAAGTGGCATACGGGCGGGTAATTGATGTGTAATGACGTGGAATATGTTAGAGTTGGTAAAGGGAAGCGTGTTTTGTCTAGGGGGTCCAGGCACCTGAGAGAAATTGTATGGTTGAAGCTTGGTGTGTTTCGGTACCGTAAAATGTAACCGTTTTTGGTGTAAGAAGTCGGAAGAGACACTTAAGACTGCTTACGTGTTGGTATGCGGAAACATTGTAGTCCTTTTGGTGAAATGCGCGGACAAACATTTGTCCGCGCAAGCTCCAACTGCGCCTCTGTAAGGCCATATCAAAACGCGCGAAGCGTCTCAACATGCTCGCTTGACCACGAGGAGTTCATAACTCAGCGATGTTCAATTGAAAATGAACGCTTTTTAAGCGAAGCTTTATAGGCTCACAAGCGTCGGCGGTGTCACGCTGAAAAGTGGGCTAATTCTGGTGATTGTGCAGAAAAGGTCCAAGCTCAATGGCACATACCAGGGACAAAAGAGAAAGAAAGAGAGAGAGAAAAAGAGTGCGAAGGAGAGAGAGAAAGATAGAGAGAAAAAGAGAGAAATAGAGTGAGGAAGAAAGAAAATCACCACGAAGGTCAGATACACACGCGACAAGCTTCGCTTACCCCCATTTTCTCGACAAAGGAAGGGCGGGCGATTTTTTTTTTACATTGTACACTCATTGTATACACTCATGACGTGGCGCCACCTCCTCCAGGTTGGCTGCGGCGTCACGTGTGCAATGACGCATGAACTAGGCACAGATTTAGTCAACTAGAACCGTGGAGTCGCGGTAGCGTCGGGGATGCGTGCTCGTTTCGCACCCCTCAGGGCTGGGTTCGACACCCACTCGGACAGAAATTTACCGAATTTTCTCTTTAAAGCCACTAATTTACCTTGTTTACAGGAACCTCCCTGAGAAATCTGTCGACAATCCGAGAATTTTTGTCGTGTTCTTACTCTTTGCGCCGTCGGCCATTTTTGGTACGATCTTTCGGTCACGCCGACTACGCCGATGGACTTTCGCGTAAGGGGACATTTAATGCTTTCACATTACAAGTGAGAACTGTGCGCTGATATGATAATTAAATGATATGATAAATAAATAACGTGCGCGCATGATCCTGTAATGAAGCTACGCGTGTAGCTGTGGAAGCGCGCGTGATTGATAGATGTAATTGTTGGTGTAATTTGTGAGGCGGGAAATGTGAACCACCTAACCGGTGAAGCGTATTTGATGGACATGGGTAGAAAGTGGCGGTAGAATTCTCTTACATTTGTTGGAGAGACGGAATAATGAAGTTTGAAAGAGCTTTAATACAAGTGAGGTTATGAGCTCGGGTATTGTGCAGACGAAAGCGTTAAAAGAATGGCACACCTGTACGGAATGCACTGTGGTTATGCGTGCGACGCAAAACTGAAAAGCAGCCTTGTTGCGATACACACAGTATGTTTTTACATACGTACGGGTACAGTCCCCGCGGAAAAAGATTAGCACAAGTGGCTGACGGCTGGACCGGCACATTACGTTTTCCAAAGCAGGGGTGGCCCAGAAAGCGCGTCATTGTTTTGCCATTCCAGCCATCAGTCACTTGTGCCGCATGTCGCGATTTTGCCGCTCCGGCCGCCAGTCACTAGTGCTAATCTTTAAACGTTGGTACTGTGCATCCATTTCAGTTTGTGCCAGAAATTTGAATGGCCAACTCTTTGCTGAGTGTTCTCGTATTCGATCGACGCCAAGAAACACATTTCACTTCATAAGCAACTGTTGTCCGTTTAGTGAAAATTTTTAGTCTTTTAGAAAATAATGCTTGAAATGCTCATGTTTCAAAATGTAGCAAAATTAAGTTCTGACAAAAACATAAGCGGGAATGAGGGAGCCTCCAGAATAACGCACATTTTGGAAGCAATAGTTTGACGTGGAAGCATTGCAGTCACTTACCGTGATAGCTTGACTAAGATATGGGAGAATGTGGAAAGGCCGAAAGGTACAATCTCATGCACCGTTTGGCGCCGAATATTGGGAAACCAAACTCGAACCACCACTACTACTAATGACAAGTAGCGCGATGCCCCCAAAGTGAAGCAAATCACCCTTGCGATTATACTGCAGCTTACGTCGTATCAATGCAATTCGACATCGACACGGCATCAAAGCACTGTATTATTGTTTTAAACTCTAGGTGCGTTTGCACAAAACGTAATAAACAGTCCTAGAAAGAGCCTATTTTGTTTGGATGTTACAAAGTTCTCCCAATAAATGTTGCAGGTATGTGCACATTTCTTCACTTTGCAAAGAGCTCGCTCGGGTTTTATTTTGTCTTCCTGGTTTTCTCCATGTCCCGGTTTCCTTAATGTAAGGTACCTTCAATTCAATTGAATTCAAGTTTATTACATACTTAAGAGGTTACATAGTTGTGCATATACAGAAGGAGGTCCCAAGGTTTTAATCACCGTTGGCGGGACCTCCTGTGCAAGTATAACAATCTGGAGTTGTTCCAGATGCACAATGTCAGTTTTTTGACGTAAGTAGTGTGCATGTTAAATATTGTTTAAGAAGTGCTTTGCAAAAAGAAATTCCCATTATTCTACAACGGGGCTAAAAATTGTTAAAGGCGAACAAATGACATTAATAGCATTGCAAATGGTGCAAGCTAAAAACTGTAATTTAAGAGCACTGCTTTAGTGCGAATTTCAAGCACAGCAATTCGAATAGTGGACACTGACAGGGGACACAGTTTTTCAAGATACTGGCTGAAACTTCATTATCGGAACACTTTAGTAGACAATAAGGGTCATTATCAATAAAGCACCCCTTCTAAATGATTTGGTTTCCATCCTTATTTATAACGTTCCATGTATATAGCTTGCTTCTGGCCTGCGAATTGTTCAGAGGGTATATACTGTTGCAATTAGACAATGTTTTCTGCGACCACTACATGACGTCAACAGCCAAGCAGGAGAGGGAAACATTTAATTTGTTGGGATATATTAGCATATCTAAAAAGCTGTGTAAAAGTCACACCACAATAAGGACACAACCATGGCATACAGTTCAATTTATACAGTTTTCGCTTGGGACAATATACACACAAAGAGTTGGGAGCACATAATTATTGGGCATGAATTAGAGATGAATCTTGGAGAATAGAATCCACCGAGAAGCGTCATCGTCATTCGTGATGTTGGAACGAAGGACTGCAACATCGGCGCATGAATTGACGCGGTCCTTCACGCATTCCATCGCGAAGTGCGTCGACGTCCGACAATCACTGTCCCGCAGCGGCCATAGATAGCCGCACAACCGCGTTGGCACAGCTGGTTGTGCAAAGCAGTCCGGAAGAAGAGAGAGAGAAAAAAGTGAGTCTGAACACTAGCTGCAAAACATGGGCGTACAGCCGTTCAAAAAAAAAAAAAGCACTTGGCGAGGAAAAAAGAAAAAAAACTGTCCAAATCACACGTGCGCACAGCCGACAAAAAAAAAAAAAAAAAAAAACGGCAGGCCTACCACTTGTCGCAGAACACGTGCATGCAGCAGTTAAACACAAAACACTTGGAGAGAGCGAGAAAAAAAAACAAACAAAACAAAATAAAAAACAGTCCGAACATCCACGTGCACACAGCCAGAGGAAAAAAAAAAGTCAGGCGTGATACTAGCCGCAGAACACGTGCGTACAGCGGTTAAAAATAAAACACTTGGAGAAAAACAGTCCGATCGGTCCGAACACAACAAGCCGGCACAGCCGTGGCGCTGGGGAAGAAGAGCAAGGCGATAAAGCACCGAGAATGCGAGTAGTCGCTTGGCGCCGTTGCTAGGAGTGACATCACAGCGTCCCGTAGGCGTGTAAGCCAATAGCGCGGCTTTGCGGTTGCCATGCGTTTTACTTTCACGCTACGCCGGTTGCGCTGGGTAAGGTCCCTGTATGTTCCAAAGCAAAAATCTTAGCAAATATCTACAATGATTCCACAGCTACATTAATTCTCCACAAGAAAAGTAGAAAGTTACCTATCAAGAATGGGGTCAGGCAAGGAGACACAATCTATCCAATGCACTGCATGCTTAGAAGTATTCAAGCTCTTAGACTGGGAAGGCTTAGGAGTGAGGATCAACGGCGAATATCTCAGCAACCTTCGGTTTGCAGATGACATTGTCCTATTCAGCAACAATGGAGACGAATTACAGCAAATGATTGAGTACCTTAATCGAGAAAGTGGAAGAATTGGGTTGAAGATGAATATGCAGAAGACAAAATAATGTTCAATAGCTTGGCAAGGGAACAAGAATTCAGGATCGCCAGTCAGCCTCTAGAGTCTGTACAGGAGTACGTTCATCTAGGTCAATTACTCACAGGGGACCCTGATCACGAGAAAGAAATTTACAGAAGAATAAAATTGGGATTGGAGTGCATACGGCAGGCATTGCCAAATCCTGACTGGTAGTTTACCACTGTCGCTGAAAAAAAAATTGTACAATCATTGCATTCTACCGGTGCTAACATATGGGGCAGAAACTTGGAGGTTAACAAAGAAGCTCGAGAACAAGTTAAGGACCGAACAAGGAGCGATGGAACGAAAAATCTTAGGACTAACGTTAAGAGACAGGAAGAGAGCGGTGTGGATCAGAGAACAAACGGGGATAGCCGATATTCTAGTGGTCATTAGGCGCAAGAATTGGAGCTGGGCAGGCCATGTAATGCGTAGGATGGATAACCGGTGGACCATTAGGGTTACAGAATGGATACCAAGAGAAAGGAAGCGCAGTCGAGGTCGGCAGAAAACCAGATGGGTTGATGAAGTTAGGAAATTTGCAGGTGCAAGTTGGAATACGCTAGCTCAAGACAGGGGTAATTGGAGATCGCAGGGAGAGGCCTTCGTCCTACAGTGGACATAAAATATAGGCCGATGATGATGATGATGATAATCCAAAGGTAGCGCAAACCATTGTCCAAATAGCAAAGGAGAATTTCCTCCCCGCCCTCTACCCCTCTCCTGACTTCTTCGCCGTCTTCCGCTTTCCCATTGGACGAGGCTTGACACGTGACGAATAACCCGCGCGCCTTTCGTTATCGCGGGAAAACGGCGCCATTAGGGAGCGTAGAAACACCGGAACAGATATGCGCTGTGCGTGAGCGTAGGCGTTTTTACATTTTTGAAGACGCGCTCGGCTGCAGCACGATGCCGACTTGCTGTGCTGTTGGATGCTCGAATAGCATTGCCAAGGGGGGCAAGCTTTTTGTGGTTCCTCGTGGCAAACGAAACCTCAAACAGCGAGCGATATGGATCCACCTGTATCGGAAGAAAGAAATTTGACTGCCACCGAGGGAGGTCATTACTGAGGGGGTTTCTGATCGATGTTCGCACCCAGTTAGTGATGAAGAAGGAATAGGCCAGTTTTCTAGAAATGACCAGTTTTATAGAATATTGTTCGACGTTATTGGGCGTTTGTCAAGTTGATCTATCGTGGCTGAGAGGGCTGCTCTCTGTGGGTTGAAACGAGGGCACTCACAAAGAAGGTGCGCGATTATTTCGGTGCACCCGCAGAAGTCACAAAATGGGCTATTGCCCATTCCGATGAGAAAGGAGAACGCATTTGAAAATGCTACTCCAAGCCATAGACGGACTAGAAGTGTGCAGTCACCTCGTGGAAGGTCGGACGGAATACAGAGCTGTAAATTAGGGTCCAGGGTATGAAGGCGTGCACTTGGGAAATCAATTGAATGCCATTGAATTAATGTTAGGTCACGCACAAGCGCGGAAAGTTTTTTCGCTGCGTCGGCTCTCGAAAGAGGAATAGCAACGCAGTTGACACCGTCATGGGCAGATCGGGCAGCTGCGTCCACTCGATTATTTCCATGTATGCCACAGTGACTAGGCAACCACTGATATTTTATATCGTCTCCTTCGTCAACTATGCGATGGTGTACTTGACTAACCTCTGCGACGAGCTGCTCATGTGATCCATGGCGCAGTACTGAGAGTAAACTCTGGAGGGCTGCCTTGGAGTCACAGAAGATTTACCATGGATGGGGTGGTTCCGCCAGAATGAAAGGAAGAGCCGCGCGGAGGGCTACCAGTTCAGCAGCTGTCGTTGATGAGACATGTGACGTCTTTAGCTGTATCTTGATGGATGTTGCTGGAATCACCAGTGCGGTAGCTGAACTTGTAGGTGTGACTGAGCTATCGACGTAAGCATGTACGCGGCCACTGTGAACCTGATGTAGAAGTCCTAATGTGGCTTGTTTCAGGGCAAATGATGGCATATGAGCTTTCTTCGTGATCCCTGGTATGGTTAGGCATATTTCAGGCTTGTGCAGGCACCATAACGGTGAGGATGGTCTTGCTGCAGGCATGTTCGATGGCAACGAGGTACAATTGGCAGCAATAACACGAGTGAAAGTTGTGTGTGGCCTTTATGTAGGTAAAGAAGCAAGATGGTCAGAAGGTAGTCAGGCAACGTGACGAATATGCGCCCTGAGAGCGTTGGTGGCTTAGTACGTTGATATTGGGTGGTCTCGCGCTATGACAATCGTTGCCGCCGTAGACGCACACTTCGGAAGACCGAGACACGTCCTTAGGGCTTGAGCTTGTAGTCCCTGGAGTACACGCAGGTTTGTTTTGCAGGTGTAGCCTAGCACCGGGAGGCTGTATCTTGCGAAACCAAGGAACAAGGCATTATAAAGCTGTAGCATTGACCGCACCGATGTGCCCCACGACTTTCTACAGAGAAATTTGAGGAGGTGTGTTATCGTCGTTAACCTCTTTTTTTGGGTTTGAAACGTGCGGGCTCCATGATAGATCGCAGGTCAATAATTACTCCTAAGAAGCGGTGTTTCCGTGCGTTTGCGATTGCTTGCCCATTTACACTTACATAGTAAGGCCTCATTGCTTTCCGAGTTAATGTAACAACCAGAATTTCTCTGAAGAAGTCTCTAAGTTCTGTTTTTGCAAGTGCATTGATGTTAACGTAGCTGCCTTTTGTAGCCTTGCTCGAACCTGCAGTCGTGTTGCAGCAGACGCCCAGATGGTGATGTCGTCAGCATACATTGATACTCCCATGGTGTTGGGAAAACATTTGACTAGGCCAACGAGCACTAAGTGGAATAGTGTCGCGCTCAACACCCCACCTTGTGGTACTCCACGGAATGTTTGGTGGTGAGTCGTGGTGCCATCCTCGGTCATCACGAAGAAACATCTGTCAGTAAAATAGCTGCATAGTCACTGAAAAGTGCGGCCACTAATTCCCGCTTCAATCAGAGCCTCTATAATGGTATAATGTGCTACATTATCGTAGGCGCGTTTTAGGCTCAAGGAATAACGCCGCAGTGAGTCATTTAAGACGTTTTTGATGCTAAACAAATGTGACCAAATCGATGACATTATCTATGAATAAGCGCCCACGCCGGAAGCCAGCCATATCATCTGCGTAGACATTGCATTTCTCCAGGCACCATTCTAGGCGTGTCAAAACCACTTTTTCCATTATTTTTCCGATGCAACTCGCCAGAGCGATGGGGCGGTACTGATAACAAATCTAATGGTCATTTACCAGGTTTTAGAAGTGGTACCAAGCGGCTGCATTTACGTTCATGTGGAACCATACCGTTGCGCCAAGACACGTTGTAATGGTTTAGCAGCATGAATTGCGCTTTCTGCCCGATATTGTCGAGCGCTGCATAGGTAACGCCGCCATGCTCAGGTGACGAAGAGCGCCTGCAAGTCGCCAGGGACGCTTCAAGCTCCTCCACCGAAAACATGACATCCATACGGGTGTCCCGAGACGCAGGAGTGACACATGGTGTAAGTGTGCGTTGGGGCTGCAAGCCGGCAAGTCCTTGAGCAAAATTCTTCAGCAGTCTCAATCTCACTGCAACCTTGTTGCAAAGCGACAGATTTGAAAGGAACACGCTGTTGCGGTGATACGCGAACTTCACGCATGGTTCTCCATATCTGAGATAAGCGCTGACGTGGATCCAACGACTCACAGAATCCTTTCGATCTTTGAGATTGTAGCGCATCGATGCGGCGCTGAATCTTCTTTTGCATTCGCCTTGCCTCTCTGAGATCGTGGATGGATTTAGTTCTCCTGTATCTCCTTTCAGCCTGCCGGCGAATCGCTTGTAGTCGCTGCAATTCGGCTTAAATTGCCACCAATAACAGCCTAATTATGTTCACAATAAATATACGCCGTTCTCACCCTTTAATGACAACGCAGGCGCTTCAGCTGAGGCGAGTCGCAAGCTGGCCTCAGCCTCAAAAGAAAAATAACTGCTGCATGGTGTGGCGGTCGAAATGCCGGACGCTGAAGAAATGCCATCATTCGCGCCAAGCAGCATAAGATCTTGAGGCCACTGCCATTTCCGGTTGTGACGTAACTTTTTATTCTTTATTTTTAGCTCGCTGTTAGTTGTCTCCCCGATACGTAGATGGCGACGTTTTTGTTAGCCGCCATTTTCTTGACATGTGGGCTTCTATGGAAGCCACGCTACCAGTTTACACATACCTTGCTTGAACTGCTATATATGTTTTTCACGTCCATGAATGTGCCACATTCGAGCACTCGTGACCGCGAAATGAGAAAGAGCATGTGACTAGCGTGCACAGAAACAGGGCTGCGTACGCGCCAGTATACTCGATTTTTGTTCATTATTTCGCGCCCGGTATTTGTGTTCTCTCTTCGTACGTCGTCGTTCTGGCACCTTCACTTCAGATCCAGCAGTCGAATAATTGCACATAGTTTCCGTATGCTTACCGCATAATTTTTACGAACACTACGTGGAGACCATATAAATTTCCTTTAATTCGCGCAAGAATTAGGCACTTTTCGTATAACACTTAAAGAATCTATATGGATTTTGTGGATATTCTGTTTAATTTCTGTAAGAATTATATGAAAGGTGTGGTGTTGTTGCCTTGCATGCGAAATGTTTCAGTAGGGATGGTGCCAAGCACTGCAATCAAAACTCAAACCTCCTGCGCTGTTGAGAAGGATTCTCCCAGGTTTCCTTTTTCAGACGTCATTACATTGCTTTGCATCGTGCTTTTTTTTTGCTCTTGTTGAGCACATCTGTCGGCACACGGCAGGCAGCTGTTCACTCGAAAATATTCCAGTCGCGTCCCATACACAGCATTAGATGATCTTTGTGAAATGCTTGTGAAATGAAGTGAAGTTTGTGCTTCAATGCATAAACCAGCGTTTTCCTCAAAAAGTTAGCTGGAATGCCCATGCATTTCGTCGGTCACTTTGAAAATTAATATGTCTTAACTGGTTGTCCTGAGAATTCGTTCCAAGTGGATGCGTCTTGCGAACTCAGTGGCTATAATTCGTAGATTGAGAGATGTGCCGTAAAATACTTAGTTAAAATGTTATTTAGCGTAATTATCTTAATTATTGAATTAGGCGTTTTGATTTCTTGTGGAAGTAATGGCCGCCTCATCGAGAAGTTTAGATCAAGGATTATAATTGCGCTATCTGCCATGAGGCAATTTTTAAAAATTCGGTGCAACTAAAATGAAACACCCTGTATCCACGATAAAGCCCAATGGGCTACACTACTCCGAAAAAGGTCTGGGATCCTGCTTCAAGTTGGTTGAACAAATCTTATTTAGAAATGAGATCTCAATTAAAGAATAAGGTTTGAGTACTTCTGAAAAACTGACTTTGCACCCATCGAACGCTTTTTGTGTCCCTCTCCGGTTTTTCTTTCCAACATCGCAAGGCTTTGCCTTTGCTCTCGCTGCGTTCCGATCTCCTAGTGCCAGCTGGCAGGATATAGGTTCGCTCTTGCGGAATCTAGCAACGACGGATGCGGTAGGTGGCATTCGCCGATTCCTTGTAGCTTGCTGAATCTCTCGGTGCGAAATAAAAGGGGCTGAGCCGCCTATGCCGTAGAAATGAGCGCAAGACGCAGGAGCCTATGTGAGGCGCGTCAGTACTCCACGGCCCCCTAGCGGAGAGTCTGCATAGTGGTGACGTTTTTTTTTTTTTTTCGGCTTGCCGCATCTTCACTTCTTCAAAGGTCTGCCTAGACATCTCTGATGGTGTCGTCTCATCACCATTCAGATTTATACCAAAAGATTGCTCGTAAACACTTCCATGTGAGCACGTCGCTTGTCGTGATTGAAGCGTATTTGCTTAAGCTATGTCCATAAATATCCACAAAAGCTATGTCACCGAACTGAGCGTAATGCAGATATAAACCTGGTTGTCTCGGCAATAATGAGTCATAGCCGAGTGCTCTGAATGAATGTAGATCAAAATAGCTTATATTGCGCGGTTTTGACTCGATCGAGCCCCACCGCGCCTTCAATTCCTTATGCATTTAAGCATAAACATTTCTACGCTTACCCAACGAGAAAACTGTCCGTCTGTCCGTCCGAGCCGTAAGACGATCGCTTTCAAGATCGCTTTCAAGAGCCCGCAGCGGCAAGCAACTTCGTGCGGTCTGTCGCTTCAACGCGAGCGAAGCGGCAAAAACACAGCGCGCGGAGCAGTCGGCGCTCTCTGTGCAATCCGCAGATCGCTTCCAATGTACGGTCCGCGCGGCCGCGTTAGAGTACGTTTAGTCGGTCCGTGCCACCGCACGACTCCTTTGATCACGTTTCATAATGGTTCGGCACGTATGGACAAGGCGCTAAAGAGCGGTAACGGCTTATGATCGGAATCTCATCAGCGCGCGTGCCGCCGCCACCTGCAGTGCTTTGCTTGCGTTATCAATGCCACCTAGCTGCGCTGCCATCCGCACCAGTTGGTGTCGCTGCAGCGCTGTCGTTTGTACTGGCCGGATCAAGTGTCGTAACACTAATAATGACACTGGGCTGCGTGGAGATGGGCAAGTGCTACAATACTTGCGCATACTTTGGCAACTACCAGAGGAGTTCCTGCGTGCATGTTTTCTCACTTTGTCATCATTTAGTTTATAAATTTTCCGCCAGATGACATGTTACGAAATGCAGGTCCATATGCAAGTGCTACGAAACGCTAGTGTATATTGTTTACAGTTGAGTGGTGTAGGTTATTTTCTTGATGTCATTGAATTTATTATTGCAATCAGCTAAAGTTTTATATACTGCTTTGAATACCGGGCTGTCAATGAAGAAATTGTAGGAAATTGAAAGAAACCCAAAGTGGAGTTGGCCGCCAGAAAGCGTGTCGTGATCTTGCCACTCCGGCCGCCAGTCACTTGTGCTAAACTTTTTCCGCTGGGACTGTACGTTTTGTCCATTTATTTGTTCCGGCTGGTAACGAACGCTCGCGAACAACGAAAATTATGACGTAGCTCGTCAACAAAAAATATTACTGGCTGCTGCACTCGACTGTGAACAAAATGCATTTGATATCTATATCGTTTCTATATCCGCGATGAATGATAGCTGGGGCACTCTGTACATGGTCTTGATGCATATGAAGGCTGTTCGGCATTATTTCAGGAGTATTTTAGCTTAGTACGAAGTAGCACCTCGAACATAAAAAAATTATATCATCAGCTCACTGCGCACATGTCTCATCATTTGTGATATGTAGATATTGCTCCACGAAATTTTAGCAATGCTAAAGGCCGTCCTATCTTTATAGCACGACCAACGCTGGGAATTTTTGAAAATTCCGGGAAAAAGACACAGCGGCACGATAATGAACTCTGTAATGCAATAAAGGGGAACGATGCCAGCCATCGATGCTTTATTGAGTTACGCCCTTCAAGTTATACCACAAGACCTTGTCCTCGGCACCACACTTGATACTTGTCACCACCACACTTGTCATCACCACACTTAATACAGTATTCTGCTGTTCATTTTAGGTGCGACGCACCTTATGCGCCCGGGCTGTCGGCGTCTCCTGTAGTCGCCGTAGGCACGGTAAGCAAGCGGTTCGTGCTGGCACTCTGCACCCGCGTTCGTCGTCGTCGGTGTCTTTCACAGCCGGCTGCGTTGCCGCTTATCGTTCCAGCGTAGAATTTCACTTCTCTTCCGTCGTCGTAATGGGGAGGCCGCGTTTACGGGGTTATGAGCCCTTGCTGGCAGTACGAGCCCATTATCGGTGCATCACTGCATGCTTCGCACGTCCCCGGGTCTCACGTTAGTGGAGCTGCATTTCGCTCAATGGGTCATTTGACACTTACGCATAAAATTTAATTCTTCTTTCTGGGGTTTTACGTGCCAAAACCAGTTCTGATTATGAGACACGGCGTAGTGGAGGGCTCCGGATTAATTTTGACCACCTGGGGTTCTTTAACGTGCGCTACAACGCAAGCACACGGGCGTTTTCGCACTTCGTCTCCATCGAAATGCGAAAATGTAATTCACCGCTCAAACCGAGCCTACGACTGAACTCGTGCTAACTGTAACAACTAATAAAAACTAAAACAGTAAAAAAGGCGTCCATAATGGCCAAATTGCAGAGGAAGTTAACGGAAACAATCATGGTTTCGCTAATACTTTAGGGTGAAAGACATCATCAAGCTTGTCCTAAAGTAATATTAGTGACGGCTTGGCCGCACGGCAAGCTTTTTTGATCCACTCTGTTGCTGAGTCAGATCCCACTACCCTGACACAACTACTTGCAGAATTCATCCATAATTCTGAGAGAATATTCTCCTACCCTTATTTCAAAGTGCTTGAACGATTGAAGAAATATAGGAAAGTATCGTGAGGGTTTGCCCGAAATATTATTTTATTAAGGTCGCTTACATCCCATCGATATGCTGCATTTGTCGTGATCACGCTGTCACCTGTGCACTGAACACAATTTGTCACTGGCTTTAGATAACATTGAATTCTGTCGTTCGTTGTGCGTGAGTATCGCAATGGCACCTGAGCGTTCGAGAAGGTCCCACTAAGCAACACACACCATCTTCTTCTGTAGTGTCCCACGACATGGCAATTTCGCTATTGCATACAATTCCCAGAAATCTGTGAGGTACACTGGACGAACAGGCCAAGTTTTGAAGCAACATTCAAGTAAAATTTCGTAGGTAGTTTAGTATAATCTATTTTTGTTTACATATTTATTATACTTGGTATCGCTAATAGTCATGCATTACATTAGGGATGAGTTGTGATACTCATACTTCATACATCGTCTACGATGGTGTCCTGAAAATTAGCCATGCATTTAGGCACTGCATGACGTTGGCTGGAAGACCCTTCACTAGAAAAATAAATTGTGTGCAAGAATAAAATAAATACAGGTGCTCAACAGCACCGTCGCCATCAAAAGCATACGGGGCGTTGTTTAATGGCAAAGCCGCCGGTACCAACTCGAAAATAGAGTTAAACTCAGTAGTAAAGAAACTCCGAGGACACCTAAGCACTCTTATGAGTTGTGAGTGCGAAAGCATTAATCTCCAATTGAACGCCGCTGAGCGGTCTTGCAAGTTATGAACTGCTCGCGTGCAAGCGAACGCATTTTGATTTGGCCTTACCGAGCTACAGTTAGAACGCAGGCGAGAGCTTGCGCGTACAAGGAACGCGCGTATAACATAGGCAGCACCTCCTCTATTAAAACGAAAGCTTTAGTAAGGACGTCGAGCCGAGTTTCGCCAGTTTCACTCTCGCCACCAATTTGACCTGCATTCGAGCGCAGCTGCGCCGTAGCGAGATGGCAGGCCTTCACCTGGCCGCAGACCTGCTGGCAGCAGACCCTCCTGGAGTGTCTGTGGCGGTGGCCAGCGACTCAAGAGCAGCTCTCCAGGCCGTGTGTCTCCCGGAGAGGGCTGGCCTTAGTGCAGCCCTCTTGGTAACCAAGCTTTACGCCCTCCGCGCCAGTGGCACCGATGTCTCGTTGCACTGGATCCCTGCACACGTGGGAATCCCGGGCAATGAAGAGGCAGATGCCTTGGCAAAAGAGGCACATGGCATGGACACGGCGATCAGCCCGGCAGTCATTGCCTCAGACTACGCCAGGAGCACCTTGCAGCGACTGCTGCTGAGCTGTCACCCCGACGCACGCGTGTCGAGGCGGAATCCCCCGACACGGCTCCCGGATCGGGGACTAACAAGGAGGGAGAGATCCCTCCTGCTACGCCTACGGATTGGCTGCTGCTGGACAGCCGCCCGGAGCTTCCGCCTGGGTATAACTGACTCGCCAGCCTGCACACAGTGCGGGGAAGACGAAACACTGGAGCACCTCCTATGTTTCTGCCCCGCGCTCAACCAACACCGAGCCACCATGGTGGCTCAACTACGCCGCATGGGCCTGCCGTCAGCCTCCAGAACAGACCTGCTCTTCCCAGCCCGCAGTTCCAGCAGGGTATTCAAGGTGGTACTCTGTTACCTTGCCGATTCGATGCTGGCGGACCGACTGTGAGGGCACCCTGCCCGAGACGATGACGACTACCCTCTCCCTCCCCTTATTCCACTTTTCCTACTTTCTATCCCCCTTCCCCGCCCCTCAGATGCTGAGCCGTGCTCCCTATAAGGGCTGCAGAAACATGCATCTTTTCTATTTTCCTCAACCTCTACTACTACTACTACTGCGCCGTAGCCTTGGCAACGCATCAGGTGTCTCGCCACGCTGAGCTCCGTCGCCGCCGCCCGCTTGGCGCATGAGCTCTCCGCAGCTGGGTGCCCGCCTGACGACGTGACTCGCCGCGTGCCTGGCCAAAGGGTTGAGCGAGCCCGTCGGCTCGCAAAGCACCTGAAGCGGGACAACAACATTGGTTAAGCTAATGAAAGGTTAACCAAGTGAAACCAAGACCTAATCAGGCTAAACCAAGCCTTCACTTTGCATATCCAGGGTTAGCTGAGCTAAGCCACAACCATTTTTTTTCAATGCCAGCGCAATCGCTCGCTCCCCAATGGGAGCCGTTGGTGACCGTTAGTTCATTGAGTTGCCGCGATTTGAAGCTACCCAGAGGGCACGAGTGCTTGCGTCATGCGTGCGTCTGAGCGCCTGCCGCTGCCGTTACTGAGGAGATGCGGCAGACGTTTCACGCGTCCGTCAGGATTACTTGCTCCGACGTCCGTCGTGAGGCGCCACCCAGATGGTACTCGTAAGGTCCCTATACTTTCGGAAAAGTACCGCCATCCGTTGAACAATGCCGCTTCTCTCTGTCCTGTATCTCCGATTGGACGATGATAGGGCGCGCTTTCACTTCTTTATATTTAGTTTTATTGCGATAGCAACTATATGGACTCTCCAAGCGGATTTCTGCCGTCGGCGTCGCCGTCGCCGTGAGGTTCCGTATAGAGCCCATCGGCGATGAAATCGTCGCCGCGCCGTATGCTGTATGTGCGCGAGGGACGCGCGCTTTCACGGGGAGCGAACGCACGGCGGAGAGCAAACGCGACTTATTCCGTCGCGCGAAAGGCCGCGGGGGGGACGGGGGGGGGAACGAGGGGGGGCGACGTTTAGCTGCGGCACCAAATGCGTATTTATATAAAAAATGTCGCAGTTTCACCCAAAATGCGAAGCATCCATTGCGATGGCCAATTAGTAGAGAGCTATACGGAGTAAGGATAGTGGTTTTATAAGCTGTATAAACTTGGACATGCAGCAGCACCAGCAATGCGCAGAACTGTTGTCGACGCCGTCGGTGTTTTGCCCGCGTTCGCACCGAACGCGCGGCGTTGGTAACTGTTGCCGGTGCCTCTGGAGGCGGCTCGAAGGTTTTCGATGAGATCACAACGGGATACTCGTCGAACAGCGTCGGAAGTCTTACCACCTTGAAGCCTGTACGAGGCATGTAGCAGGTTTCCCAAGTGTGCTCGGCCAGCTGAACTAGACAGCGAATTTATATTTCTTGAAATGGTGCACCTTATATGCATGCAAAGTTTAATTCGCGTTGGGTAATTACAGTAATATGGAAAGCTGGACCAGTTAATCACAGCGTTAAACAAGCGTTATACTCAGGTTCTTAGGTGTCTTGGAAGAAGGAAACGTGACATTGGCTTTCATGAAAAATGAAGAGAAGGAAGAGGACAAACAGTTATTGAAAAAAAAGAACAAAAAAAGAACAAAAACAAGCAGGTGTCTTTTTGCTTGTGTTGGGAGGCGCCCTCAGTGCAGGGCTCAATGGGGTTCATGCGAGCATAGCTGGCAAAATAATATGCGGACAAAGTTTTAAACTGTCTGTTTAAGTTACAGGCAATTAAATTTCCTATTATAACTACTCTACAGAAACAGCTAAAAACTTGGCTGTGGTTCTGTAAGGTTGCACAAAGGCTGTGCATTTTACAGATTTTCAGTTTATGTTTTAATAAATCAACTGAATACTAAGAATGACCAGAGAAGAAGATGCCTGTAATGCACCTTGTAGCGTAGTGCTTGGAAATTCTCTGGTAGTCTCAGTTGCAGCACCTTCCAAATTATTTACTCTTTATAGAATTAAGAAAGCAAGCATTTAGGAATTTTAACCAGTCAGACGATCTTCTGGTTAACATCCCTTCCACCTCCCTTTCTTTCCTCCTCCTTCTACTTCTCAAGCAGCTTTAAAAACACATCTTACAAACAATTGGCTAGCTTGTTTTAACTTAAAGGGACACTAAAGAGAAACCGGAAGTGGAGCTTAAATGGTAGATTATCCTTTCGCGATCACAGCCATACCATTCTTACTGCAAACAGATGTTTAATAAGCGAGAAAATAGCGAAAAACTAAGGATAGGTGCTGACGCCCCTTCGAAATTCCCGCACTACACGTTCGTGACGTCGGAGATTACAAATGCAGGCCGGTCGCGATTGGTCGAGAGCGATTTATCACTGTTAATAAAACGCAAAATGAAATACACCTTAAACGTACATAAACAGCATTTGCCAACTTTTTAAACCGTTTCAAGCAAGAAAGTACAAGTTTAGCACAAAATTAAATAAATAAGAAAAAATGGCATGGAGATACATGCGGCCGTGATAGTTTCGTAGTTTCGTTTTGGGTCAATGCATCGTTGCGTGCGCCTGTTCCATTCTACGGTATTTGGTTGCGTGATGCGTGGCTCGAAAAACGTTGACTTCGCGGGAAACAGCCAGAAAATGCCTTGTGTGTGTAGTGTTGAGGGCTGTATAAATGGCCCAAGGCGCTTCCTCAGGGGCAGCGGCAGTGTTGACTCGATTGTGTCCTTTCATGTGGTGTCGCGCGGAGAGCCCCAGCTCCCCGGCGTTCGCAATGGCTCAGTGCTCTGCCGATGATCAAACGGCAAAAGAGCCAGAGAAACCAATGGTATGCCCTCTGCATTTCTCGCCCTCGGATTATGTGTATAATCTTGCCCTCGGAAATTATCTTGGCGTGTCCCAGAGGCCAGTCCTTTCTCGAGCAGCTGTTCCCTCAATGCGGCCTTCATCAAAGTTCAAACCCCCTACCGGTGCCCCTGCAGCAGCAACTGGCGGCTCGGTGAGTGCTGAATTTCATTAAAATAAAGCCACGAAATAACCATACCGAGTACGTGCGCAACTTTCTACGCTTGTTCTGTCGGGAACATCGTCGCCTGGCGGACTGGACGCCTTCCGTCGACGAAAACGAAGCTCTGCTTTCCGCCGGCGCTGCCGGCGGCTCACCGCCATCGCACGCTGAAACACCTACCGCTCGAGCACGGAGGATCATTTCGCGCTCCGTTTCACTGAATATCGCTGAAATGCAGTCCTGCTTCCCTGGCGAGCTCTTCGTTGCAAGGTTCAGCGGCAGCAATGGTATACATCGCGGCGAACGCAATCGCAGCGACCATGCATGCAGCCATGATGCATCCAGCGCCTCGGCCGTTTACGCAAGCGGTGACGTATCATGGCGCATTATGATTCGCTGAGAGCAATGAAATCTGTGACGACACTGCTTCAACGCCAAATCTGGGGTGAGAGAAATTGAGGAAGAGATATTTGGTCTTTGTTTACGAATTTCTCCGCTAATAACTCATACTTTTGCACCCAACAATAACTGCATGCATTCCTGAAGGTCCCTCTTTTATTCCAGCTGAACTTCCTGTTTCTCTTTAGTGTCCCTTTAAATTTAGCTCAGCAGCTCTATCGAAATACATGCGATTATGTTTCTCAGAAAACATGTGACCGAATTGGATGAAATTTGTTGAAAAGAAAAAGTTAAGATCTAGTGATCGCAGCATTTGAATCTGTTACTTAGTTTGTCAACTTATTTATAGAAGGTGATAAAAACGTCAAAATTTCAAGAAACGAAACTTGAAGTTTACAACTCCCTCAGCAATAAAACATACATTGCAATTCTTTAGGCTGCACTTAATAGTATATCTAAAGAAATACATCTGAAGTTATGTATTGACACGTGGCACTTGTTTATCTTTCTCGGGGGACCGCGTTTCACCGCCTAACAAATGTTATCGCTCAGCGCAGGACGTTCCTGCTTGTATCGGAAGTTTCTCGAATGTTATCGATGGTTCTATGTGCTCTCTGTTGTCACCGAACCTTGTGTAATTTGATTGCATGTATGCACGACGCGAATTGTGCGGTACTTTCTGGAAGACACGCGAGCATCAGCGATTACTCTGGAACCTTCGATGACTCATGCACAAAAGCCAACGCGCTTGACCCGCTGATCAGATTTCGACGAACGCCGACTGTGTTCGCTGCTATCGCTGGGCTTCCAGTTTATTAAGAAAACGCTCCATTCACTTTTCTAAATAGGAGGTAAGCGAAAGGAGGCGGAGGTCCTTTAAACATAAGGCTTTGCCTGGTTTGGGTATGAAGATAATCCTCGCATGTTTTCATTGCTGTGGGAGCACGCCCTTCTACCAACATGTGTTCATGTATTCCGTTACAGCCTTAATGGAGGCATCGTCTAAACTTTGAAGAGCTTTATTCGTGATGTGATCTGCTCCTGGGGAAGATTTGGCATTTAACTGAAGCGCCGCGGGCCTCACTTCCGCCTCAAGGATGTGAGCATCCATGGCGGGGGTTTCGGGACCTCTGTAGTCGGGGTGAATTTTGGACGGCGGGGAAGCTATGTATGTTTTTTGGAGGGCTTGTAATAGGTCATCATTGCAGCCCTGAAATTGGTGAGGTAAGCGAAGGAGCTTCTCTCGTTGAGCCGATTTACGCGTGGCCAGTTCTAGAAGGTAGCGTTGGAGCTGCCAGGTACGAGAGAAGCTAAGCTGCCCTTGGATATCATGGCAAATTTGATCCCACTAGTGGGACGTCAGCTTTTGAGAATATGCAGCGATTTGTTGGTACAACTCTGCTACCCTAATCTCCAGTTTCTTATTTAGTCGCTGATTGCTCCATCTGTTGTGAATGCCGCTGCGATCCTGTCATAAGCGGAGAAGATGGACATCCACCGCCGTCAATCCGGCAGCCTCGGGGACGTCCTCCGTGACAGCGGAGAGGTCTGCAATTAGTGTCGAGGTCCATTCGTCTAGAATATCTATCTGAGCAGGAGCGCTTTCGTCTCTGTATGCACGGAATCTGTCCCAGTTAGTGAGGCGGCATTTTTGCGTACAGGGTTATCTGAGCCTGCATGTATCTGTGATTGTATGATGCAATGGTCACTACCTAGGATTTCATTTAAACTTTGCCATTGTCATTGTGGAATGTTGCGAATAAAGGTTAGGTCTGGGGTGGTGTCCCTCGTTGTGCTTGTACCAATGCTCGTGGGATAGCTGTGGTCTGAAGTAAGAGTAAGGCGTTGCTGTTGTGCCTGATTCCAGAGGTCCTTGCATTTGAGTGTAGACGTTGGGTATCCCCAGCCTATGTGGGCAGCATTAAAGTCACCCACGATCAGGAGACTGCTGTGCTGCACCAGCTGGAGTGTCTTGGCGAAGAGTGTGCCAAAGCACAGTCGCTGTATATATTTAGGACCAAGAGACTGGGACCGCCTCTTTTACGTAGAATGAGTTCTAACAAAACATGTGCTATACCCATGTCTTCGTCAAACGTGTGTTCCAATACCGGGTGGTTGCGACGAACTAATATCGCTGTGCTAGGGCTATACGTAGCGTTTTTTGAGTTATAAGATTTGTAGCCGGATTGCTTCGCTTCTCCCATGACCTCTTGCAGGGCAATATTATCGGGAGCGTCTCTGCTGGCAACGAACTGCTGGAGGTTCCCTCACTTGCGGCGGAACCCCCGGCAGTTCCATTGCCAAATCGAGTAGCGTTGTATCACGAGAAGGAGGTGCGTATAGCTGTGCAGATCAAATTGGGCAAGTGAGCGCAGCTTGGGATGGTACATGTATAGGGCGAGGTGTTGGGGTGGCCGACGGTCGGTCGTATGGTTTAGTAGTTTGAGAAGCTTTAAATGACTCTGCAGAGTCCGCCTGACGTGTAACTGCCGCGAATTTCGTGGGCATGCTATCAAGCCGCGTATTTGTTGTTTGAACAAAGGTTTGTACTGCATCCACTCATTGCTCTAAGCTCGTTTGAAAATTGTCAAATGTTGCTTCCAACTGAATGAGTCTAGCTTCAAAAGTATTGGTGCGGTGACCTTCCATGGCCTTACGCTTAGGCGGACGTGAGTTATCAGCCAGGCTAGGTTGTGCCTGTGGGGTTGGGCTGTGATTATCAGATTGTACCGCTGCAGGCTGAGTAAGGTTACGTAGGGCATGGGTTTTCGGCTAGTGATAGCATTATAATATATAGCTTTAGCTGGTAGATTGATCAACTTACGGCACGGCTCAACCTTGGCCTTAAAAAGCTCCGCTGGTAATAAAAAGAGCAAAATCGGACGATGACTTGTTCACTTCAAATGAAAAATGAATCATTCTTGAGTTTGAGCGCTCTTAAGTTTGAGCGCCCTTGCATCATTTTCAATCCATGGTCGTTGTGCTTACATATGAACATGCATGAACTCGGCCAACCCACAGGTAGAACAGAAATGAATACAAAACTCCTGCACAGATTGGCCAGGGCTAATCTTCCTTCTGCGAGCACCCAACGGTTATCGCGGGATTATTACCGCCGTGGACCGCCCAGCGCAGTATGCTGAGAATGCAGTTCTTCCCTCTGGCGCTGACCCTGAAATTACCGAGCTTTCCCCGCACGCTATCGTTTTGCGCCATGGCGTATCTGAGTGACCTTGGCAAGAAGTTTCTTTCATGTGTTCTTTCTGAAGTCCACGGGCCCTTGGCCACCGCTCAGAAGACCAAAGCAGCGTACCACCCACAAGCAAATGGTTTTACTGAACGCCTTCCTCGAAATTTGTCCATCATAATCTCCAACTATATTCAACCCGATCAGACAAACGGGACACCGTATACTTCAATTTGTAATGTTTGCACATAATATTGCCGGTCCAATGCACAACTAACTACAGTCCTTATCGCCCGTCGCCGTGAAATTGCGCGCGCGGACGCCACGGTCATTCAGCAAAAGAGGAAAGTTCGTTCGGACGCGACGCGTCAGGTTGCTTTGCTCCGGCCAGATGACCAAGTCCTCCGGTGAACACCTGTTCGCCTACTGTGGCTCCATGAAACATTTCTTCATAGTTATTCTGGCCCATTAACTATCGGGCAAACAACTTATGCCGTCGACTGGCGCGTTGGTCCTGTCACCTCGGCTGCAGAACGCCGTCGCCACTCCACCGAAATAGTGCACGTCGTCTCTCACCTAAAGCCATACATTCGTCGTTTCTGCCCTTTCCAACTTGAGGACTTGCTGACCGCTTTCGCAGGACGCGAAAGTTAGGGTGACTCATAGACAGTGAAATCTTGTTGATACGATGTTCACGGGAACCGGAAAATAAAACGTATCACCCGAATATTGTATTACCCGAAGATATACTTATATAAAAAAGAAATCGTATATAAGAAAAAAAGAAGTATTGTCCTGAAAAAAGTAATATGCAGAATCGCATCTAACGAGATTCCGCTCTATGTGTGCACTTCATTGCCGTCATCTGTACGTACTCATCATCATCGTTTTGCTCGCCTTGGTCTTTGTGCCTATCTCGCGCGGTTGCTCCGAAAAACCAATATCGCGTCGGCTGACGCCGAATAATATTATTAGTTATTATTTTATCTAAGTCATTTATGAAAGCAACCCATATACGGGTTGCTTTCATAACGGGAACGGACGGGAACAAACAACGCTAGGACGGGATGAAGTTAGTAGACAGAGAAGGCGCTGAACTAACATAGGAACCATGTTTTGAGGCAACAACAACAACAACCACTGGTTTATTGCTGGGAATGTAATAATCTCGTATAGAATACGCAAGTTTAGTGCAGAAGGCCAGAAAGAAACACGGTTTCTGCGCCGGGAATGGAATAAGATCATCACATCATGCGCGTCGTCATAGCAGGTTATCACGGTTTTTAACTAGTAGTTAAGCTCTCAGCTATGCAGAGAAACAGAGAGTACGCGGACGCAGGAGTTTCGCTGCGAGTGAATGCAAAACGCTTCCCAAATCTCGCGTGTTCTTTGTTCTGTATATCTACCTAGTATTGTGCAATCTTCAAAGCGAGGTTTGCAGCCGCATTCGTTGCAGTGCGGAGCTAAATGGCTGGGTATAGACACTTTCATTTAGTACGTATGCTCTCTCAGCCGCTCAAAGAATGGCCTGTTTGGCCAATGTAGCAGCGTTTGCACTTGAGCGGGATCTTATACACAACTGCGCATGCGCAGTCAACATGAGGTTTTCTGTGTTGTTTTTCACAGATTGGCTTTTCTAGCCAACCGCTTGTCCCTTGCTCTGAACAAATTTTAAACTATGCGAGACAACATGGACATAGGGTGAGACGGTTGTGCTCGCATGAGGTCCCTTGTCCTGGGCGTCACGTCCTGACCTCCCTCTGGTCAGGATCACCAAAGGCTTTTCTGAAACACCCGCCAGCAGGGCCATAGGGTACCCAGCCAGGATGAGCCGGTGCACTTGGTGCATGAAGCGGCTAGCATGAGAATGAATGGCCGCCTGAGAGAGCTTGCGTACGCAATGAAAGGGTCCGTACCTAGCCATTTAGCCCAGAACTGCAAAGAATGCGGCTGCAAACCTCTCTTTGAATATTGCACAATACTAGGTAGATATAGAGAACCAAGAACACGCGAGATTTGGGAAGCGTTTTGCATTCAATCGCACGGAGACTCCTGCGTCAGCGAACCCTCTGTTTCTCTGTATAGCTGCGAGATTAGCTACTTGTTAAAAACATAACCTGCTATAACGACACACGTGATGTGATGATTTTATTCCCATCCCGGCGCAGAAATCGTGTTTTTTTCTGACCTTCTGCGCTGAACCGGTGTATTGTATATATTGCATGCCTAATTTTCTTCTGGTAGCGCAAAAAAACAACAACAAAAAACACGGACGTAGAAGAAGAACGGAGACACACACACAGGCAGTTGTGTGTGTCTCCGTTCTTCTTCTACGTTCGCGTGTTTTTTTGCGCTACAAGACGAAAATCTGCAAACACGTTACACCAACAAGCCCAAATGTCTACAGTGATTGCATTCCCAGCAATAAACCAGTGGTTGTTAGTTTAGCGCCTTGTCTGCCTACTCACTCCGTCCCCTTCTATTGCTGTTTGTTCCCGTCCTAATGATGTACCAACCAGTCTAGACCAGCACATGTACTCCTTCAAACGATGTATTAGCCGCTACCCCAGAGCGGGTAGGTGCCACTTTCATTAAAGGAATTGCTAGACTTTTTTTTATTGAAGGTTACTCTTTCTGACGTGAATGTCATCCCTATGACTTTACTTCTGTTTAAGAACTGTATTTACCAAGATGAAGCCACTGTATCCACTGCCAATTGACTCAGACTTCTAGAAAGCCACGCACGCGGCCTCGAACGTTCGCGCACATCTTGTTCGTTTAAACACCCAACGGCAGCAGGTGTCTAAGCAAGGAGGTTCGCTAGTCGACGCCCCACGTCAAATCAAAAAGCTACTGCGAACGTAATGTGCGTAGAGAAATTCTTTACTTTATCCCATGACGCTAAGCACGGTAACTTCTAATCGACAACAAGGACGCAGATACCACCGTGGCTCTTTACGAATATTCGTCCAATGATCCGTCATTGGCTGCATTTCTTCAACCTTGCTATTCGCGTCTTGAAGTAAAGCAAAACGATATCTTCCAAACAATTTTATTTGAATATGTTTTTGAAACAACTAAGGAAACAGGGCAAATTCCGTGAGAAAGGCTCAAGTTCATGTCCTTATTTTTTATTTCCCAGCCGACATCTCGGTGGCCTCTTTACGTATATTTCCCCAAAGTTCCATTACCGGCGACTTTTTTTCTACTTCTTTTATTGCTTCCTCCAGGCGCTTCAGCTGTTCCTGTGAAAAATATCTCTTCCATCCACCCACTTTGGCATCCCTTACGTAGCAGTACTTCTTGCTTTTGTATTCATTCTTAGAAATTTCGTCAAGGTGCCACAGTACTTTTTCGATGCGAGGATTTGAGATAGGGCTGAGGTCCGCGACCAGTACATGTCTCATTTGATCCGCTGAACATCTTTCAAGTAAATCACGAAGCAGCCGCTCATCTTCTTCCAAATCCATTGCGTAACCTTCTCCCAGGAAGCGCGCGAGCTTCAGCACAGTGCCTCGGGTGTCTCTTGTCAAGTTCTCATAAGTGACGAAAAACACGTTGTTCATGTCCTTGACTTCATATCCTGAAACCACATGATTAAAGTAGTTCCCGTAACCGGCGACGTCCTCGCTAAGAAAAGCATCAAAGAAGTCATCAAATGTGCCATCTTGGAAGCGGTAGGCGCTGAGACTGGTCACCATGTGGTAGAGTGACACGCAGACGTCCCACGGGTTCCGCGTCACGTAGATGTACTTTGCTTCGCTGTTGATTAATTCCTTTCTTATGGGAAAGTGGGACTGGAACAGACGTAGTGGCAGGCTTGGTTGTAAGTCGTCAGGGTCTGTCACTCCCAGATGTACTACGTTCTGCGTGAAAGCACCATGGCTTGTGATTGGTTGGCCTTTTTTTAGAATGAGCTGCACAATATAAAGAACCCAGTGAGTGCCGCTTTTCGGAAACGAATGTAGGACTAAATCTCCTTTTTGTGCACGAAACTTCAACGCTTCTCTAACGAGGCGTGGCTCGCAATGCGGATCTCTATCGGCATCGTCTATCTTTTGAGTGAATGGCTTGGTCTTCGACATGAGCGCTGGTTAGACGCTTGGGCTGCAAGGAAAAAAAAACATTTTAGTTAGAATACACTTTGTAACTTTGTAACTCTGTAATGTTGCGCCTTTTAATCACGTTACGAAGTTTTTAAATGTGAAATTGCGAATCATTTCTTGGCGAACATTTGCCACTTTGAGAGTATCTATCTATCTATCTATCTATCTATCTATCTATCTATCTATCTATCTATCTATCTATCTATCTATCTATCTATCTATCTATCTATCTATCTATCTATCTATCTATCTATCTATCTATCTATCTATCTATCTATCTATCTATCTATCTATCTATCTATCTATCTATCTATCTATCCGCCTATGTCTTGGTGCTCCCATGGTCGTATCACTAATTTGGTATTTACCAAAATTGGCATAGTATGACAAGAGTGTATGACGAAGATAAATGATAATTAATGACATGGATGTCATGACATCGGTGTCATATAGGTCATGAAACAGCTGCCTACGTCTTGGTGCTCTCATGGTCGTTTCGTTAACTTGGTGGTACCAAATTGGCATAGTATGACAACAGTGTATGACGAATATAAATGATAGGTCATGACATGAATTCCATGACATGCGTGCAATGTAGGTAATGAAACAGCCGTCTAAAATGACAATGACCCAGCGAAAAGAATATTAGCACTCAAAAACCACTGAAATGGGTTCGGACGTGGGTACTAAGGGAAGGAAACACTAAATGATGATGGCAGAGTCATAGTCATGAGCATGACTCAGCAAAAATGACAATGATTCAGCAGAAAAAGATGAACACTGAAAAGCCACTGAAATAGGTTCGCACGTGAGCACTAAGTGTGGGAAACACTAAAGGAGGGGGGTAGAAGGCATAGTCTTGAACATGATTCAGCAAAAATCACTGACTCAGCAAGAAAACATTAACACTCAACAACTAAAATTAGTTCTGACGTGGTAACTAAGTGAAGGAAACACTAAAGGATGATGGTAGAAGTGACTCGCCAAAAATGACAATGAATCAGCAAAAGAAATTAAACTCGAGAACCACCGAAATGGGTTCTGACGTGGGTAGTAAGTAAAGGAAACACTAAAGGATGATGGTGGAAGCCATAGTAATGACCATGGCTCAGCAAAAATGACGACTCAGCAAAATAAGATTAACACTCAAAAACCACTGAAATCAGCTTTGAGTGGGTACTAAGTGAAGGAAACACTAAAGAATGATGGTAGAAGTAAAAGTCATGAGCATGACTCAGCATAAATGACAATAACTCAGCGAAAAAGATTAACACTCAAAAGCCACTGAAATGGGTTCCGACGTGAGTACTAAGTGAAGGAATCACTAAACCATGATGGTAGAAATCATAGTCATGAGCATGACTCAGGAAAAGTGACAATGACACAACGAAAAATATTAACACTAAAAACCACTGAAAGGGGTTCGGACGTGGGTACTAAGCAAAGGAAACACTAAAGAATGGTGGTAGAAGTCATAGTCATGACCATGACCATGACTCAGCAAGAACGACAATGATCAACTCACCGAAAAAAATTAACACTCATAAACCATTGTAATGGGTTCGGATGTGGTACTAAGTGAAGCAAAAGGCTAAAGATTGATGGTCGAAATCATAGTCATGAGCATGACTAAGGCTTTCGCCTTAAAGTCTCTTAGGCCTAGCTAAAGGGACTCCTCAGCACTCATGACATGAATGTCATCAGAAGCGTGTCATGTAGGTCATGAAAGAGTCGCCCACGTCTTGGTGCTCTCATGGCCGTTTCGTTAACTTGGTAGGCTCCCCGCACACTGCTTCGCATAACATCGATTACCACAGGGCGTGGGATCTGCCAGCTTTTTATTATGTGGCACTGCTTGCTTTCCAAAATTCTCTTTAAGGAATGACTGGCACTACGTGAATTTGTGCCTGCTGATTGCAGTGCCCCAGCCAGGCATTCTGATTACGTGGACCTTCCTCCGTAGTGCACCAATGGTAACATGTGTTATGACGCACACTTATGAATGAACGTTTGTCCGCCTGCCACGTAGCCGAAGCACCGGTCCTAAACTTCCCCATTCTTTATGCTCCGCCTTATGACACCGGGTGCCCATATAGTTTCGTATATTTCACTGCAAACAATGGTTATGTGCTAATTAAGCGGCGTCATGCTCAGCAGAGTGAATGCATGCATGCAAGAATCAAGGGACACAGAATGCGCCGAAATCGTAGCACGAAGGCGGCAGATGAAAGCTGCACACTTGCAGGGGTATGTTATGTGTTTATGTGTAGCAGGGTTATGCAAATAGTGATTTTTAAGGGCGTGTTGATCACGAATCGAATAGTGCCAGGAGCGAATTGAAAGGAATTTGAAATATTTTTCGAATTATACGCAAATAATGTACAGCCTTTTTACCATTATTATAAATTATTTTCGCGTCTGGTATTTACAACCTTGGAAAGTTTCTTTCGCCACACCACCCATCATGAATCACACTTAATAACTGCACATCGGAAGCACAGGTATCACCAAACACTTGGGCCGCAAACTCATGAATCTTCAGAGCATACACGGACGTGTATTATCATACAAAGTTTTGAAAAGCAGGCTCGTGGTTTATTTCACGGCATTGTGTACCTTAGCGACAAGGCAAGTAATCTAGTTCAAAGAGTCGCCGAAACTGGTAACACTGTTGAATCAAATACGTTTCCATCAAACGTATTGCTGATAGGACGCTGTTGCTGCAACTCTAAATAGTACCAAACGCTCTCTGCTACGGAAATGCGATGTCCAGAAAATTGTTTGCGCGATTGTCCGTGGTTTTGCCTGCAAAGTCAGGCGCCTAGAGTAAGGAAGCGTGCAGGTTTAACAAGCTAACAGCTTACGGGGGACAATGAACTAGACAATGGAGAAGTGATTATCAGCGTTTTGCCTGAGACAAGGTTGTATCCCTGCAGAAATCGCTCACTTTTTAGAGAACTGAGGCTTTCAAATGGATATTTTAAGAAGATCTGTCGCATTCTCAAGTCTGAGTTGTGGAGGCTAGTTTGCTAGTTATGGAACTGGTTACGAGTACTTTACCTGGGATACAGGTCCAGAGGCAAAAATCACGGAGTTTCGGTGGCATTGTACGTTACGATACTTGTCCAAGGGTTCACTGATGGCTGAACACAAGTTCATCATGTCGTGATTAATGACGTTCACCTTCCTGACGATGAGTTTTCGACGCTCAAGAAAGCACCAGTTTTAAACCTGATCGGCGTGCGTGCGCATGAACTTCGAGCTCTCAATAGACAGAGAACCCCAGGTGGTCAAAATTATTCCGGAGCCCTCCACAACCGTGTGCCTCATTAGAAGAACTGGTTTTGGCACGTAAAACTCCAGAAAGAAGAAGAAGACAAGGGGCCGGTAAGGGTGGAAACGAACACGGGTAAGAGTGCCTTTTCGATAAAGTCGGAAGTCTGCTAAGAAAGTGCATTGCTACAAGCTTTGGAGAAAGGATTCCACGAACGACTTGGCTACGTTCTGCTACAAAACACAATAATCGTCAATTGCAAGCAAAACGGCGGCTTTGCGGTTATGCCATCAGCTACCTTCGTGAGAAAGCTGTTTAGGCACTCGCTATGAACTTTGCTTCTGCGACAGCCAACCTGCCCAAGTGAAAGGATAAAAGTAGTTTCACGTGGCGCGATTAGCGGCGAAGCACGCGACAGCCGCGTCCTTCGCAACTCTCCGCGACTGGGTTCCGCCAAGTTGGTCGCGCTGTCACGGAGCACGTAGTTGAGTTCGTTGAGATTTCGGCCGAGGTGACAGCGAACGCCTGGGAAATGGAGCTGTTTTGGCCGGCGTCTATTTTAGCACGTATTGTGCCAGCATCTCCGCGGTTGCAGAGCAAGCAATCCTAAAAAAAATGACTTTTAAAAATGAGGTAAGCATGATACTTAATTTTTATAATAAATAGCAAAATGAAAACACTTGTTTCGTTTCCCTGTTCCTTTACTGTAGCAATACGATTTTGAATACTTTGAGACCGGGGAGCAAACTTAGCTGTCCATCCGACAAAAATCGGGACGTCCCCGACGCTTATGAAGGCTTTCAACAAAAATCGCTTTGTAACGCAGGTGGCAGCAGCATTTTAAGGTGATTACCTTGTGCCAAAAGATCGAACTCTCAAAATTACCTAACCTTGTTAGGGACAAGGAGGATTAAAAAAAATGCTGGAGTGGAGCTGCCGTCTCAAAAGTGAAGCCGGACCGCCGCCATCTTACCAGAGGCAAGGAATAACGTTAGGAAATAGTGGGGAATATGCGAAGCACTTTCTTCCCACTCCTCTTCGGTTAGGGAGTATAAATGTTTTTCTTGTAATCCACTTTTTTAAACTTGAAGACGCATAAGTTACCTTTCAGATGTACTGTTAGCGTAAAGCGGCCCGTGGCAGCGACACGATGGCTGATTTTTCTTGGAATACTTGCAACACATTTCTTTTGGATTGCCCATTTGCCGTAAGGAATTGGAGTGAACTTGCAACCTTTCGTAAAAACCTTGGTTCCAGTAAAGTTGCTTTCTGAGTAGATGTCAAGGACTTTTTTTATTCAGAGCGTACCATTCTGCTCCATTTCACGTTTTTCGGTCATGTATTGAACAAAATGGTGCAGTTGTCGTCCAGAATGCGGCCAGAATTACTTTACATAAATTTATGGTTTCACTGGACTACAATCTCAATTCCACCTATTTTAATTTTGATAACGAGCCTTACATACAGCGAAAGATCATCTGTATCGTATCATTTGTTGCTCGCGTGTTTAGCGATATTTTGTTGCACTCATAACCATGACCTACATATATCTTTCTCGACAATGCTACACTACTGCGTGTTTCTAGACATATAGATGACTCTCTCGTGATTTTAAGTACTAACGCTTCATAGACGCACACTCTTGCAATTGCAAAGATTTAGATAGACCTAACTTTTACCTATATCCTTCCTAACAACGACTCTTTTGATATTTTCGATATTGCAGTGTATTTTATAGAGCAGCACACGTGCAGGATGTATTCTCCACATGTTCTAAAAGATCATTTACCTCCACATTCCACGCATAGGGATTTTCCCAAACGAGCCAGAGCTTCTCCGCACCTGGAATCCCGGCTAGTGAAGCCTTGTGGTTGTTTGGTGCACTCTATTTTTATTAACCAGATTCCGCGGTAACCAGTAAACAGTGAGCTGGTTTACATGTTCTATGTTTGTGGCTCTGCCCGAGACCGTCCTTCAAAAGCTGAAGGTTCAAAAGAATGCCAAGCCCATGCGCAAAGGGGGCCTGAGGTCGCGCCCTATGTACATGACCTGAAAACGCGTGGGGAGCAGGTACAAAGCACCTATCATTTTCTCAGCGCCACGTAAGTTGAATGTGCTATGTCTAGGCATTTTTTTTGGCCACCAAAGAAGCAGCCGAGCAGGAATAAGCGTGCGTGGCCTTATATCACCTACGCGATTGGCGTAGTCTACGAAATCTCGCTTGCATGCGGAAAGGTCTATATTGGACAAACAGGCCTATTGCATGAATGATCGGCCACGGGATCATGAGTTATCTATCAAGAATAAAGCCTGATTGGATTTACCGATACATTGTCGGACCTGTTCCCGTAAGAATACGTTTCCTAGTGTACGAATTCCGGCTAAGAGTCGAGACATGCTTGCGGGCCAATTATTGGAAGCTTTTTAATGAGGACAAAAAAATGAAAAATAAATAGAAGACGTGTCTCCGATACACAAGTGTATTTTGCGCACTAGCGAATAAAACCTTTTAGAAATAATGTTGTCATTTGCTTTTTCATATCCACTGCAAGATGACTACGGTGTTCTTGGCAGCTCTTCGGTCACCACACTTTCGTTGTTTCTTGATACAGGGTGTCCCAACTATCTGGCACGAAGATTTAAACATATGCAAATGTTACGTAGCTAGACAGTGCCAAGGTAATGTTCCTTGCCGTCGCTTGGAGATACTCAGATTATTTTTGCATTCGGTGGAATTGCATAATTAGTCCAACTAATTAATAAACTTCTCAAATATTATAAACAAATGAAAGGTGTCAATTTGAAAATTGTAGAGCAACATTAAAAACACCCGATACAGCTTTCTGCTTGCTCAATACATTCTACATAACAGTGTTTTTCGAGCGTGAAAGAGACCCGCGAGTAGACGCAGTGTCTAGAGCGACCATTCGTGCGGCAATTTCGCGTGTATTCGCGTTCTCCTTTCACGCTCGAAAGAAAAAACACTTTTATGTAGCACGTAATTGAGCAACAGAAAGTTGTATTGTTTGTCATGTCGCACTACAATTTTCTCATTGTCATATAATTATAATATTTGAGAAGTTGTTTAAATAATTAACAATAATTTTGTAATTAATTCGGCGGAATGGAAAAAAATAATCTGAGTATCTCCAAGCGGTGGCAAACATAATTACCTTGGTTCTGTCCAGCTACGTGGCATCTGCATATTTTAAATCTTGGTGTGTGATAGTAGGGACACCCTGCATATGTGCTGCATTCTCCGAATATACTTTAGTTGTGAGTTAGCACTTGCTTTGTGCCGACTTCTTAGTCCCATTTTGTGCGTTTCTTAAACCTGCAAGTATGAAACAACAAGCTCAGCCACAAGTTCTATTCTGCCCTAGTACGTTATGTCCACTGTGGATAAGATGATAGAAAACGAAGGGAATAAATCACCGGTTGTGTTTCCTTGCGCGCCTATCATATTGACCTCTTCTGTAAGTTTTTTAATGCATAAGCATTCTTGGGCGAGCACCCCAGCCCCGTCACGCGAAAAATTTAATGCCTACTATCTCCACAAAAATGAGTAATTTGCAAAGATATTCAATACTAATTGTAGTGCAAATGTAGATGATTGGTAGCTTTATAAGCGATAAGGAACAATGCAAAAAAATTTGCTCACAGAGAATACCAATAGGGATACATGGGGCTCCACAGAAAATGCATGGTGAAGCTTATAGTAGGGTTGGGCCAACAAAATTTTTGGGATGGGCCAACTTGAAATCTGAAGGTGAGCCTACTGAAATTTGGGGGTTCGCCATTTGAAATTTGGACATGGACCAACTTGAAATTTGCAGTAGGCCAACTTAAATTTGGGGTTAGGCCTAGGCATACTTAGGCAACTTCAGTGAAATTTGTGCGTTCTTTTTGCTGCTTCACATTTTAAATGGGCAGAATTATGTCGCCTACAGCTTGGTTTACCAGGCAGCAGCCCCATTTGAACAAGATTTACATACGGCTTGCTGTCAACGTGAACACACCAATATCGTATGTGAAAAAAGAAGTTGGAAAGCGATTTAACCTTCAGTCGAGGTCGATGAAAGACAAAGCCTTCGTGAGAGAGTTAGTGGTCAGATATGGGCGGAGTTACTGAACACCGCGCTCGTTCGCGCCACTCCTCACGGGAGGGGAGTAGGAGGAGTGTCTGGATGCCCCCAGTGTTCAGCTGCAGCGTGTGCCGCAAACTCAGCAGCACGTTGTTCTTCGTTTGGAACACGGAGTCATCTTAGTGCACATGCGGGCTTGTCATGCTTTAGTGCGATTAGCATTCCACAAGAGCTTCTCGGCTGGCGTTCTGACAATTAACACGCTAAGGCATGTTTACGCGCGCTGATACCGCACAGACAGGTACTACCATGACTACTACTTGTGGGATGATGATGATGTATGGTGTTTAATGGCGCAAGGGCTAGATATGGCCAAAGAGCGCCAGGCCAGTGTTCATGAGTTGACAATGGAGCAATGAATTGCGAAAGGTAGATGTGTAGTGGCTGTAAAAGGGCCTAAAAACAATCGCTGTAAAATGCGTAAAATGTATATGTAATAAAATTATGGCAATGGCTAATGAGGTGCACTATGATCACGAAAGAACAGATTGCAAGATAATGACGATAGGCTAAAATATATCACAGATAAATCTTTTTAAAAAGCACTACTGCCTTGACAGACCCTTTGAAAACGTAAGGGCCTGGAGGCGCGTGCTATGCAAAACTACTGTCGCGGCGACATCCTCTGAAGAGAGGACGCGCTACGAAACTATTGGGCAAATAACATGCAGTACAACATCGCTCAGAAAATACAGAACAGCTTTAGTGCTAAACAGAGGTTCGTCACCAAGAAACATAGCAGGGTGGAGAGGGAGACGGTACTGGTACGCTAAAGGGAAGTGTCGTTTTCTCTCTCTTTCGGCTTCCCTGCACTCCACGAGCACGTGTAGCACGGTAAGCCTCTCTCCACATCTACCACAGCTTGGCGGGTCATTTCCAGTTAAGAGAAAATTGTGGGTGCCATATGTATGTCCTATTCTCAGACGAGAGAATAGGACATTAGTTCTTCGTATTTTCGTAACAGGATGCCACGGGCCAATCTGTGGCTTAACTAAGTGGAGCTTATTGTTCGTTTCGGCATCCCACAAGCGCTGCCAGTGGCTTCGAAGTTTCTTTCTCAAGTAGGGCTTGAGATCTGTGGCAGCAATAGAAGCGGTAGGGTTAAGGGCTCGCGATATAGTTGATGTGGCCATTTGATCAGCCAGAACATTGCCCTCGATGCCTCTATGGCCAGGCACCCAGCATATATTAATATGCTGGTTAGACAGATATGCCTTGCACAGAGCAGAATACAGTTCAATAAGTAGAGGGTTTTTGTGTCTATGTAGAGTCATGACGGCTTTTACGACGCTTAGGGAGTCTGTAAATATTATTGATCTTTTGAGTTTTGATTCGCCTATACTCTTCACAGCCGATAAAAGTGCATAGGCCTCAGCCGTGAAAATGCTTGTTTCCGGGTGCAGTACATCGGACTCGGAGAACGATGGGCCGACTACTGCATAAGATACCCCTGCATGTCACTTGGAAGCGTCGGTGTAAAACTGAGTGCAGGACGAGTACTTGAACTGGATTTCCAGAAAATGCATCCGGATATGTGCCTCTGGAGCATCTTTTGTGACCTCTACAAACGAAGTATCACACTCTATGAGTTGCCACTGCCACGGTGGCACTGGCTTTGCTGGGGCCATCAGAGTATTTTCAAGTAGTGGGATGTCCATTTCTTCACTAATTTTTCTTACACGTAGTGAAAAGGGTTTACTTGCTGTCGGCCGGTTATTAAAGAGTGTGGAACTGGTCATATCATTTACAGTTGAGAAGGACGGATGTTCCGGGTTGGAATTTACTTTCAGGAAATAGGTGAGGCTTAAAGATGAACGTTGCATATCAAGCGACCACATGTCCGCCTCTACATACAGGCTTGCCACAGGACTTGTCCTGAAGGCACCAGTTGCTAGGCGGATGCCTAGATGGTGTACAGGATCCAGCATCCTTAGGGCGCTTGGCGTAGCGGAATGGTACACTATGGCACCGTAATCTAATCTTGTAAGTATGAGGCTCGATCTTGTACAAATTTAAAAGACACTGTGTGTCACTACCCCAAGCGATGCGTGACAACACTTTTAGAATATTCATTGTTTTCATACACTTGTTTCTTAGATACCGTATGTATGCCACAAATGTAAGCTTCGTATCTAGAATCATACCTAAAAATTTATGTTCTGTTTTTACGTGCACGCGTTCTCCCTGCAACTCAATGTGAGGATCGGGGTGCAGACCCCTCTTTCTGCAGAACAGGACGCAGGTGGTCTTTTGTGGGTTAAGGCTAAATTCATTCTCGTCTGCCAACTTAGACACCTTGTTCAGACCAAGCTGAATCTGCCGCTCCCAGACTGCGAGATTGCACGAGGCGAAACCTATCTGTACATCATCGACGTATGCAGAATAAAACATGTTTCTTGGGATATACAGACGCAAAGAACTCATTTTTACGATAAAGAGAGTGCAACTGAGCACCCCACCCTGTGGCACTCCAGTTTCCTGCACAAAAGGTCTTGATACAGCATTTCCCACACGAACACGGAAAGTGCGATTAGATAAATAACTTTCTATGACATTTAACATGTTACCACGTATACCAACGTGCGAGAGGTCTCTAAGTATTCCAAAGCGCCACGTGGTATCGTAGGCTTTTTCCATATCAAGGAATACAGAGAGAAAGAACTGTTTATGGACGAAAGCTTCACGAATTTGCGTCTCAATACGTATCAAATGGTCGGCGGTGGATCGACCTTCTCGAAACACGCATTGGTACGGGTCAAGCAATTTGTTTGATTCAAGAAAATGTATCAGTCGGCGGTTAATCATTTTTTCGAACAGTTTGCACAGGCAGCTTGTTAGTGCTATAGGGCGGTAACTCGAAGCAGACGATGGGTCCTTGCCCTCCTTCAGTATAGGAATGACAATGGCCTCTTTCCAGGCAGAGGGGATCTTGCCGGAGGTCCATATAGCATTGTATATAGAGAGGAGAGTTTTCTTTGTTTCATGAGGAAGGTGCTTCAGCATTTGATAAGCTATGCGGTCAGAGCCTGGCGCAGACTTGTTGCAACAACTAAGTGATGCATACAGCTCAGCAATGCAGAATGGCTGGTTGTATGCCTCGTTTCCGGTACCTTTTCTTTCTAGCTTTCTGTTTTTCTATTGTAGCCTTGTGCCTTTTAAATGTTTGTGAATAATGGGATGAGCTGGCCACATGTTCAAAATGTGCTCCCAGACAGTTAGCTTGGTCTTCCAGACTGTCGCCTTGTGTGTTTACCAACGGGATTGAAAAAGTTTGTAGCCCTTTTATCTTGTTAACTTTTTCCAGACTCTGCCCTCTTCTGTATATGAGTTGATACCTGATAAAAACTTCTCCCAACTCTCTCTCCTGGCCTGTCGGCGCGTTCTCCTGCCCTCCGATTTTATTTTCTTAAAATTGACAAGATTCTCCGCAGTTGGGAAATCGCGTAGCAACCCCCACGCTTTGTTTTGTTTCCTACGAGCGTTCCGACATTCCTCGTTCCATCATGGGACACGGCGTTTGCAGGTCGCACCACTCATTTCTGGTATACATTCAGAAGCAGTATCGATTATGAAAGATGCAAGATACTCAAACGCAGCATCAATTCCCAGCAAAGATACGTCAGGCCACGAGATACCACTTGTAAGACTCTTGAATTTCTCCCAATCTGCCATATCCAACTTCCACCGGGGAGCTTGTGGTGGAGGTTCGTTTTGTAGTGGTGATCTCAGCAGTATGGGGAAGTGGTCACTCCCGTAAGGATTTTTTATAACTTCCCATTTAAGTTCAGGAAATATAGACGGGGAAGCTACACTGAGATCAATGGAAGAAAAAGTTTTGTGGAAGAAAAAGGTGGGTTCCTTTTTATTCAGGAGACACGCACCAGAGGAGAAAAGGAATTGTTCGATTAGGCGTCCTCGCGCATCGATACGCGTGTCGCCCCACAAGCTGCTGTGTGCATTCAAATCGCCAAGAACGAGGTAAGGTTCTGGTAATTCATCTATAAATGACTGAAATTCATGCTTGTGTAAATGATAATGTGGGGGTATGTAGAGCGAGCAAATGGTGACGAGTTTACCCAGAAGTACAGCACGAACGGCTGCCGCCTCAAGTGCTGTATTGAGTGGAAGTTGCTGACAGGCTACACTTCTGTCGAGTATGATGGCCACACCACCAGAAGATGCGGCAGAGTCCTCGCGATCTCTTCGGAAAATAATATTCTGACGTAGGAGGTTGGTGTTTCTAGAGTTTAGGTGTGTTTCTTGAACACACAGCACCTTTGGATTAAATTTATTGATAAGTTCTTGGATGTCGTCGAGGTTGTGCATTAGTCCCCTAACATTCCACTGCATTATTGTGTTCATGTTGGAGGAAAATAAAAGGTGCTGTGTGTCTCAAAAGGGAGAAGGGTGACTTACTTTACAGAGCCTTTGCTAGGCCCTGTAATTGGTGTTTTGTCTTTTTTGGAGCGGTAAAGAGAACCTCGCCGCTCCTTCGACGCTACTAGCGCCGTTTGGCTTGGACTAGTGTCCATAGCCTCTTGCGAGGCACTGGACACCCGCTCCAGAGAGCGATGTGTGCGTCGCGTAGACTTCATCTCGAGCGATGAAGCCTTCGCCCCCACCGGGCCGGAGGTCGACAGGACCCCTGTGGCCTCTGCGGTGCCCTGACTACTTGTGGGAAAATGATGGCACAAGCTTGAAGAGTTTGCATTGATGTGTTAGGATTCGTTTCAGCAAGCAAAGCTGTATAACCTGAGGTCTTGGAAAACAGCTGCTTCTGCAGACCCGTCTGTTTACACGAACACGCATCGACATATTTCGCCACCTGGTGTTCTGTTTCTGATGCAAAGGTAATGCGTACAGTAAATGTGTGTAATGATCTTCAGAAAACGTAATAAAACTCAAGAAATCGGTGTTTTTATGAGTAATTATTGACGACAGCAAAATATCACATGAAGTGCTTTTATCATTGATGTTGCAAAAAAAAAAAAACGCGCCAAGATCCTCAACGCGTTGTGTTACACGCGGGAAATGCTTAAGGATGTTCTATTCAGCCCGCTTGGGCATGCGCCCGTGGTGTAATGTTTAGAGCATGGGGATGCTCTGATAGGGTTACTGTGTTCGCATCCTACCGTCAGACAATTTCATTTATGCTTATTTAATATGTATAGATATATATTGTAATGGTGTGGATAGTGGCGTGTGGCGGTGACAAGGCCAAGTGCCTGAAATACCAGCTTGGAATGATGATTCTGGTGTGGCAACAACAGGATGATAATGGAAAACGACTACGTTCCAGGAACAAGGAAGCGGCGTGCGGAGCGCGCAGAGCGTGAGAGCGAGCGGCAGTCTCGAACGGCAGCTCGAAGAACGGTGGTTCAAGGCCCGATGACTGGCGACCGGGTGTCCTGCTACCGTACGGACCAGGTGGTGATGGCGTAAGGCGTGGCCGTCGCAAGCAACACACCAGCTGTCTTCAAGTGTCAGACGACGCAGCGACGCACTACGCAACGACAACCGTCATGGTCACCGCAACGACGACGCACACCGGCGAACCGTTATGCATGAGTGCTAGGCACATCCTTATATAGAAAGACAAACGACTTCTGCGTGTATGTAAATCGGCTGCATCGTGTTAGCGTGTCTGTAAAAAGTCTGTGTTGCATGTAAAAGCAACCGTCCGCTGGGTCATTATTAAAAGCATCTCGGGCCCAACGGAAGCAGCAAGTTGATTCCATCACACACACACACACACACACACACACACACACACACACACACACACACACACACACACACACACACACACACACACACACACACACACACACACACACGCACACACTCACACACATGTGTGGACGATATGTGTGATGACTACACTGGTCGCACGTGAAGTTCCCTATATATATATATATATATATATATATATATATATATATATAGAAGCGTACCGAATGAGAAGAAGAAGTCTGAGAACATCGTAAGGAGCGGGGGGATTGAAGAAGAGTATAAAGAAGTTAGAAATGGCGACATGACGCTTGTTTGAACTGTTTGATATGTGCGGGCTTCTTCCATTTTTTGGCGCAGCCGACAAGTGAACGAAGATGTGGGTGACTTTTTTCGTGGAGAAGTACAACGACTGAGTGGTATTCAAAGGCTACCAAGTCCAGGATGATTCCCCGGTCGACCTCCCTTTGGACACAACAACGGGTGAGCTCCTGGATGTTGTTCTGGATAGAGCTTCTATGTCGCCCGAAGAGCTTGTTAAACGAGGTTCGGCGAAGGTGAATATCCCAGTGACCCTGTTAAACCAGCTTGTACTCGGACGACCATTCGGTCGTGCAGCATCATGTGACAAGATATCACCAATTCTTCGGGCCATAACGACGCAACAGCAACAACTTTTGCAACAGGATGCCATGACGGAAACTCTGCTGTCTGCTTTATGCCACAAAAGAAACCACCCAATTGAAACTTTACGGCCTGAAACTTTTGACGAGTCTTCGGATAACCCAGAAGGGTGGATCACTTTTTATGAGGCCGCAGCGAAATACAACGGATGGTTGCCTGACCAAGACCGGGTCTTAAACATGCGACAATTTCTCAGTGGTGTAGCAAAAATGTGGCATGAGTTGCGGTTCTTAGAGCATGTTTGCGAACCTTGGTGCATGTGGAAAGAGAACTTCCTGTCTACATTCAAAACAAATAGCGTACAGCGATAGGACCAGGCGCTGTTCTACCATTTTAGGTCTGGTTCACCGCTTGACTACTTCCTTAAAAAGCAGTGACTGCTTCGACTTGCTGAACCAGAGTTGCCATTAAGATCAGTCTTAGCACTTGTAATTCGCGGTCTCCCGAGAGATTTGCAACGGAATGCACAAATAAAAGGGCCGGAAACTCTCAAAGCTCTACTGGAGCTGCTACAAGTATTTCCTCACTACTGGTCTGAGAGGAGCTGCAAGACGCGGCCAGATGTTCCCCGCCAGTCAGATACTCAGTCGAGCAACTCGGATGCAAGGCCGCCGCAGCTTAAAGAGAGTGCAAATATTAGACTTAAAGCCACCGACTCACGACCCGGTGACGCCTTGCAGTCACTAGCACTGTTGAAAGAGAAACAAATGCCACAAAAGCCTCAGTGTGTTCAACCGAAACTAAACGAGACCATCCTACTAATTTCTTCAAGTTTACTTCACATACACCTTGAAGTGAACGGACAGAACCTACAAGCTCTGGTCGACAGTGGAGCTTCAATATCAATACTCAAGAGAAGCAGAGCAAATGCAGAAGTCATATTCACTGGCAGATCACTCCTTGTACGAGGGTATGATGCTTGTGAAAAGGAACACTAGGAATGGATAAGCTTAAAGCTAAAATATCAGTCGCAGTACGCGGAGGTTCTTGCCATGGTGTTAGAAGGTGTCGAATACGACTTCCTTCTCTCTCGCCCGGACATGAAAGCGTTGAGCTAAACATTCATTGGGACGACACTGTGTCTGTAAGCCCCGATGAAGAGAATTCCAAACCTTTGACTGACGCAAACCGAATTCGCAGGCAGAAAAATGGAGAAAGTATTCAGAAACTCTACACGGAATTGTTCTGCTTGGGAGGCTATCCTACTGGTACCACCAAGTTTGAGGTCCCCTTTAAATTACACGACACTGCTATAGTCCGGAAAAAGCCATACAACCTATCGATAGAAACGAAGACATGGCTAAAAGAGCAGCTTCAAAAAATGTTAGATGCTGGTATCATCCATCCATCTGTATCGCCATTTGCATCGCCAATCACCATTGCCCCAAAAGAAGACGGTAGCCTCAGGCTGTGCACTGACTATAGAGCGATCAACAACCAAATGCATTTGATTCCATTTCCAATGCCTCGGATAGACAGCATCATTGACGAAACAGGCGGCTGAACCTGGTTTTCCAGGATAGATCTGTGCAAAGGCTTCTGGCAAATGCCACTTCAAGAAGAAACCAAGCAATACACCGCCTTTGTGACGCCATTTGACATTTATGAATATAATCGTCTGCCGTTTGGTTGGAAAAACTCGCCCAGTTGGTTTCAGAAGATGATGAATACAGTTCTGAACCCTTTTATTGGTCGCTTCTGCAATGTATATGTGGACGACATCATTGTATACTCTAAGAGTGAGCAGCAACATGAAGAACACCTTGCGCATGTTCTCACTGTTTTCTCCGAAGCCACGCTCAAGCTAAACTTCAAGAAGAGCGAGTTATTTAAAGACAAAGTTACCTTTTTTGGGTCGAGTATTGGATGGCACCACTAAATATACCAAAAAAGAGTCCGTGGCCCGCATCGCTAAACTTGTGAAGCCTTCTGACGTCCATACACTTGGCGTGTTTTTGGGACTAGCCGGCCATTTCAGAGCATTTATTCGGGACTACGCTATGAAGACACGGTGCTTAACAAGGTTGACGCAAAAAGATGTACCTTTTCAATGGGCAAGAGAATGCGAATATGCACACGAAGAGCTGGTACAGCTAATTTCTTCTGACCCTGTGCTTTGCCTTCCGGACTTTTCGATTCCATTTGAACTAAATACAGATGCGTCGCATTATGGAACCGGAGCGGTTCTGTATCAACGAGACTCCACCCGGGCAGCCAATCAGCAGCTTCGCGTGGTGGGTTACTACAGTTACACTTTCACCAAGACGGAAGTAAACTACACAACAACTGAGAAAGAAGCCCTCGCCGTCCTAAAGGCCATTTGGTACTTCCGCTCCTACTTAGAAGGATCAAAATTCAAGCTTTGTACTGATCACGAAGCACTGACACACCTTGTGAAGTTGGCGGAACTTAAAGAAAAAATCGCACGCTGGGTGAACGAGCTTCAGCAGCTTGACTTTGAAGCCAGTCATCGCCCGGGAGCTTCCATGAAAGACGCTGATGCTATGTCGAGGTTGGCGGTCACGCCTTTTTCATTTCACCAAGAAGCAATAAACGCTGCTAAACTTTGGGAAGGAACTGAAGCACTACAACCTACAGTGACGGGAAAAATTACAGTGCCTCCCACACTTGTGCCGAAAATCTTGGATCTCTACCATAATATCCCTCATTCAGGTGGACACGATGGATTTTGGGCGAACCTACATGAAGCTCACGAAGAGATTTACATGGCCCCACATGAAACGAAACGCGAAGATGTATGTGCAATCTTGTCACGAATGTCAACTGAATAAGGGGAAATTCAAACAACAAACTCAACAAATGACATTGCCGAAACATTCAGGGACACTATTCGAAGTTGTCCGCCTAGACTTCGCCGAACTCCGGTAGAAGTCGGAAGGTGTGAAGAAAACGCAAGCGTTCCTTGTGTGCGTGAATGAGTGCACAAGGATGGTAGCAGCGAAACCTGGAAGAGAGGACGCCAACAGCGTGATCTCATTGCTCAACCGCAAAATGTTTGAGAACGTCAAAGTTCTGGTATCGGATAATGGTCCAGCCTTCCGAAGCCATAAATTGCAGGAATGGGCAGAACGACGAGGCGTAACACTGAGATTCACTGCCCCGTACCATCCAGCAGCTGATGGATTGGCGGAACGAACTATTCGGGACCTGAAGCAATACATCAACATGTACCCAAGTTTCCCGGGAGGATGGAAGTGCTGCCTTGAAGCAGCAGTATCTCATCATAACTGATCGCACACAACTGGTCTAGGATGTACACCACTCTTTGTTGCTACTGGAAAACCAACTTATCTTCCCGCTGATGTATCCTTGGGAGTCGACAAGATGGTACAGCTTACAGAAAGAAGAAGGACCGAAGACAGCCAAGCGAAATACTGTGAAAGAATGAAAAGAAACTTCGACAAGAAGCAAAACACAACGATACCAGCGCTGGAGGTAGGAGACATGGTTCTCGTGAGAAAGGGACTATCAAATACTGGATCTGTCTATAAAGGACCGTATCGTGTCGTGAAAACTGCAAGTCAGCAAGGCAACTTACAAACTGTTTGGTATATCGGCGCTAACGAAAATGCAGAATCGGCTTCCATAGCTAATGTGTTTAAATACCATCCCAGGAAGGATGAATAAAAAATGTGGGGGGAGTGAAGCGTACCGAATGAGAAGTCTGAGAACACACACACACACACACACGCACACGCACACGCACACACACACACACACACACACACACACACACACACACACACACACACACACACACACACACACACACACACACACACACACACACACACACACACACACACACACACACACACACACACACACACACACACACACACACACACACACACACACACACACTGTAAGCTGTGCAAAACGATACGCGTAGGTGAGTTGCACTGAAAACAAAGAAATATGGTCTGGATGAAGGTCTACCAAATTCTTATATGTAGCTCCTTCGTCAGGATCACATAAACAAGGAACGTAGGCAAGGCGTTCCTGTCGTCTTTCGTCTTTCTCCAAAAAGGTCATCATTCTGGCGAGTAAATCCTAACGTACTAGTAAGAGAAGCGCTTGCTGTTACGTAAGAGAAGCTTTTGAACAGCTGCATCACTAAAGATGGATAGTGAATACAGGTATGGCGTGAGCAATTTATTTCAGTTATGAACAAGCGCTTTGAAAATGCGTGGATCTTGCAAGGAAATGCGAGCGGCGAACGAAAACGTTAGGGGGAATTTCGAGGCTGGAAAAAAATTTATTCCGATACTGGCTATATCGATAGAACGTGTGGATTCTCGTTTTGGGCTATTTATTTACGCTACCTTATAGCACTTTCCTTCCCACTACGAGACCAAATCGAGCGTATTAAGGCGTTGGCAATTATATCACCTCTTCTCTTATAGAATATTCGATAACAGAAGTTCCCAAATGCTTGGCCTGTAAAATTCAGCTTGGTAGCAACCATTTCTTAATAAATAAGAGTCTAAGTTTAACCCAAGACTCAAGTGATAGTTGAGGATTTTGAGTGATTGTTGGAGTCTGTGCCCAGGAGGACGCTTGCATGTGGCGACTTCAATGCTCAACATACGCATTGGGGAAGAACTTACTGTGACGCCAGTGGTAGACTAGTGGTACGTATTGTGCATTCTAGACACTTATATGTGTTGAATGCTAAGTCGCCAACAGAAATTTGTGGGTCAAGCTACGCTGTGTGTTTAGATGTTTCTTGTATGCCTGATAAAATTGAACATTCCGTGAAAGAACGGAGAGGCTTGGCCCCACGATTCCGACATGGCAGCAGCCAGCGGCGAGCCGGGGGCCCCAACGGGTCTCCGCCAGCTAGTCCCTCAGCACCTCAATAAAAGTTCATTGTCTGTCTGTCTGTCCCTATTTTGCCACGTTATCCCTTCGTGCATTGCTCGTAAATGAAGAAAAATCGTAGTGCACAGATAACAAGTTCGCAGCGATTTAGACGGCATATCGCTGCTAGTCTCATGAACTGTGACTGCGAGCCAGTTTGTATGCATGATGAAGAGCAACATAGAAAGAGTAGCAACGTGGTTCAGTACAATGAGGACAAACGAGTAACGAAAATGGAAATGAACAATTTTGAGTAATTCCGCGAAGGGCTGAACGTAAATAAGTTCAATCTGGCCTTCTGGAGAATTACGGAGAGGCACGAAAAAGTATTTTCTCCCATGTTAAGGAAACTTTCGAAGCTCTTACGTCACAAATGAAGAATTTTCTGCCAGACAATACCCATACTTCCCAGTATGGCACCTATTTCGCATTCTATATACGCGGTCACTCATAGTCACTGCTCTTGTGCAATAATATTAGCAAAAAGTTCAACTGAAGAGGCTGTGGCAGATGAATTCAGTGTCCTCATGAAGCTACTTTCCTCAAGACCAATAATTTGCAGTGTAACACCGTAGTTCGCATTCCAATTTCACGGCCACTCATAATCACTGCTTTTGTGCAGTGATTGTGGAGCATCAAACTTTTTGAGCTGTTACGGGGAACTGTTCTTGCACGCCTCCATTGTTTGTGGTCTCCTATGGTGTTGGGCTGCTGAGCACGAGGTCGCGGCATCGAGTCCCGGCCATGGCGGCCGCATTTCGATGGGGGCAAAATGCGAAAACACCCGTGTACTTAGATTTAGATGCACGTTAAAGAACCCCAAGTGGTCCAAATTTCCGGAGTCCCACACTACGGCGTGCGTCATAATCATATCGTGGTTTTGGCACGTAAAACCCCATAGTTGAATTAATTTTTTAAATTTTAATTGTTTGTGGTCTCGACAGTTTACTGCCACCAAACCTCCAATCGCCTCTTACTAATTTCTATTGCGGACATGTTTACTTTCTCCCGGCTATCCCTGAATCCCAGCAATCACTGGCTTCAAGGAGGCCAGAGGAACTTAAACCGACAGCTGGGTAAACAGTCTAGTAAAACATGTTCAATTATTTCTCTGGTTTACCGCAGTAAGCACATGTATCTTCTTCCTTGCCGTACCTCGCTTTATAACTACGCGTTCCATGGCTCGAAAAGAGAGGATCTTTCCTTGCTTCCCATATTCCTGGGCACACTGCGGGATCTAGTGGCGCTGCTATAAGCGCGCGCATGGCGTCCTAGACCAGAAGCGTGGCGCACCGGTGCCGGCGAACGCTGAATTGTTCCCTCGCTTGCCGCACACTCTGTGGCACATGCTCTGCGACTCAAGTTGGCGAAAGGTTCATTGCAGAGCGGCACATACCACGTGCATTCATGCCACAGCCCGCGTTGGCGTGAAAACCATTCTTTGAAAAGAAGCCCATAACCAGTGCATTTTTGGCACAACCTGCTAAAGCACCGGGTTGCTGTCCTCTAGCAACCCTTGTGATGAGGGTTTGATTCCGCTCAGCATCGGTTAAACTTAATGGATCTTTGTCATTATTGTGGAGCAGCACATTCCCACTGACGGGCGCCTTGGCTGGCGTCAAAGACGTTCATTGAGGAGCGCAAACACCTACTGGGGCATATCCAGTTACCCAAGCTGGCATCAAAGAGCAGTAGCGTACCCAGGATCTCTGCCATGGGGGGGGGGGGGGGGGGTTGACAGTTTGCCAATACCACCTAAATAGCACGAGTGGGCACGGCGGAAGCACCGAGACCATGCGTCTCACGAATCCCTTCTTGTTTATTGTGCAGGCCGTCCTTTTCATTTCTTCACCTGTACCAGCCGAGGCACTGAACACCGACAATCTACCTAATCCTACTACGACTGCGCATCAAGTTGTCGGGTTTGACACATCGTTTGACACATCGTTTCACGGTGCCGACGACTATCTATGGAGCCTGCGCGGTTGGAGAGCCACGCCTGACGTTCACGTGATACCAACGTCATCTACGTCTTCTACATGGGTGTACTTAAGAGACTGCACTGCACGGATTACGACCAGTGGGCACGGCGGAAGCACCGAGACCATGCGTCTCACGAATCCCTTCTTGTTTATTGTGCAGGCCGTCCTTTTCATTTCTTCACCTGTACCAGCCGAGGCACTGAACACCGACAATCTACCTAATCCTACTACGACTGCGCATCAAGTTGTCGGGTTTGACACATCGTTTGACACATCGTTTCACGGTGCCGACGACTATCTATGGAGCCTGCGCGGTTGGAGAGCCACGCCTGACGTTCACGTGATACCAACGTCATCTACGTCTTCTACATGGGTGTACTTAAGAGACTGCACTGCACGGATCACGACCAGTGGGCACGGCGGAAGCACCGAGACCATGCGTCTCACGAATCCCTTCTTGTTTATTGTGCAGGTGAGGCAAGACCATTTGGTTCATTCCTACCGTAGCAATAACGTATGCCTCTTGCTTCTGCCGTGCCCACGGTCCATTCTTGATCTTACATTGATGATGTATCACTGTTTTGTTAATTTGTTACCGTGTTGTGGAGACATTGAGTCTAATCCGGGTCCGTCTACTGAAGACATTCTTAAAATCATACGCGACGACATACGAGACCTCAAGCAAACGACAAACAGTAAATTTAGAGAGTCTACCGACAAATTGAACGCTATTGACACGAAATTAGATAACATAGCTTCAACGGTCACCAAATATACAAGTAAGGTTGATGCCTTGCAAGAGACAGTTGACAGCCTGCTTTTGAAGATTGACGACCTCGAGAACCGAAGCAGACGCAATAACCTCATCATTTTTGGAGTAAAGGAAGCAAAAGGGGAGCGAATTGCCTCTCTTGAGCGGACAGTATCGAAAGATATCCTTGAGGACCTGCTGAAGCTGCCCAACGTGGATATTGAACGAATTCACAGAATCGGTAGGCCAACAGAGAATAAGTGTCGTCCAGTGATTCTCAAACTTTTTGATGGGAGAGACAAATTTAGGATTTTGAAGAACTGTGGTAAATTGCGAGATACGGAATTCAGTATTTCGGAGGACTTTTCGCCTAGGGTGCAGTCTATCCGTAAGAAGCTTTGGGCAAGTACCAAAGTAAACAGGTCGAATGGGGATAAGGTCACCCTTGTTTTCGACAAGGTTAGAATCAATGGAACCCTTTACTTTTGGAATGAGGCGCGGAACGAACTTGTCCAGTCTCCTAGTCAATGACCACGCTCTTGGGATGACTGCACCCAACAGTGCAATCCAAACAACCCCCAACCACAGCCAATAGTTTCTCAAAACCGAATAGCTTTATCCTTAATGAATGTCAACGCTAGAAGCATTGTAAATAAAACCGACGATCTGGAAGGTTTACTCATTGCCTATGATCCCGACATCACCGTGGTAACAGAGACTTGGCTTCACGATAGCATAGATGATGCAGATGTTGTGCCTGTAACGCATGAAATTATCCGGCATGATCGCTGTTCAAGAGGGGGAGGAGTGGCACTTCTGATGAAGAAAGGCATTCAGTATACGCTGGTCCCACACAATAAGCAGATTGAAATGGTGTGGATAGCTACCAAACTTTCCTGCCAAAACGTACTTATCGGAGCTGTCTATCGACCACCCAATGCTGACATCTCTATGTTGGAGGCACTACACGACTTTCTGTACAACAAAAAGCGCTACAGTTGCGTTATAATGAGTGGCGACTTCAACATGCCTAATATAGATTGGGACTTGATGTGTGCTACTTCAACATGCCAACACGCGGATATGTTGCTAGATATCGCATATGCATTCGATCTACACCAGGTAGTGCATACCCCAACGCGCCAAACTGCGGTATCGAGTTCGATTCTTGACCTCGTCTTCATATCCGAAAACGTTAGTCAGCTAGGTTATACTGTCGATGTCGTGCCCGGCATATCAGACCATTTCTCTGTCCTTCTTAAAAGCCAACTGTGGCGTAAAGCTGAGCGCAGCAAGCCAAGGCCCTACTATGATTTCAATAATGCGGACGATGTTAGCATATTAGACTTCCTGGAACAAGACTATGATTTCTTTTTGCAGTGTCACAGGAACTTTACAACTGTTAACAGTTTGTGGTTGCACTTCAAATGTGCGGTGCGTCATTGCATGAATAAATACATCCCGAAAAAACACAAGAGCAAACGACGAAGCCCCTGGATAACGCGCGAAATCCTTCATCTAAAGCGGCGCGTAAAACGACTATCGTCGAAAAAGCACAGAGATAGCGGCACCTTGGCTATGCTGCGATCGGATTTGCGTTCGAAAATAAAATCGTCCAGATTCACTTTTTTCAACGTCAAAATGCACAACTTCCTTTCCAGCGACCCGAGAAAGTTTTGGCTTCATTTGACACAAAAGAAGGAACCAGTTAATAAATTGAAAATACACGATAAGGACGTCACTGACCCAACCTGTATAGCAACGGCATACAACGACTACTTTTCGTCCGTTTTTCTGCGCAGTGCCGATAACAATGTAGATTTCAGCAACGCATCTATGTATGAACTTCCAGAGCTACTAATCACAGAAGAAGGTATTTTTTCAGCATTGCTTAGCTTAGACATTAGGAAATCTTCGGGACCAGACGAAATCCCAAATGCATTTTTGTTTAGATACGCGGAGTGGTGTGCCAAGCATCTTTATATTATTTTTACCGATAGTTTGCAAAAAGGAGAACTTCCTTCTGACTGGAAAATAGGTAAAATTATACCGATACACAAAACTGGCGATAAGCTCACAGTGACTAATTATCGCCCGGTGTCGCTGTTGTGCACAGCTAGCAAGGTATTAGAACATTTTCTTTTCAAACATTTAAGCAGCTTCCTAGAAGGCAACAATTTTTTCTTGAACAGTCAGCACGGATTTAGGCGCGGCCTTTCAACAGTGACACAGTTACTTCACATTACTAATGATTTGTTTGCAGTTCTTGATAATAGTGGCCAGGTCGACATAATCTTTCTAGACTTTGAAAAAGCCTTTGACCGCGTGTCGCATTCCAAAATGATATTAAAACTAAAGCGTCTCTTTAGAAATGAGCGTATTCTGCGATGGCTTGACTCTTACCTAACGCAACGCCAACAATATGTTCAAATAGGTGACTCTAAATCATCAATGGCTGCAGTCCTTTCAGGCGTTCCTCCAGGGTCCGTCCTTGGACCATTACTTTTTCTTGTATATCTGAATGATCTCTCGCTTGACACTGCCGTACAATGTCGATTTTTCGCCGATGACTGCGTTGTTTATCATGCCATTCAAACTAAAGATGACCAATTACTGTTAAGCAATTCCCTAACATCAATTTCTAAGTGGTGCCAGACCTGGAAAATGAGCCTAAATATCCCTAAGTGCTCCCAAATGACCGTAACAAAAAAGAAGAGTCCACTATCGCATGCATACAAAATTAACGACGTTGGGATTACGCTTGTCGATACGTTTAAATATCTGGGGATTGAAATATCTCGCGATTTAAGATGGAGTGCGCACATTCAAAACATAGTTTCGTCAGCCTCAAAAAGACTATGGTTACTTCGGCAACGTCTGAAGCACTGTACGAGCAAAACAAAACTAGTTGGTTATACTTCACTGGTGCGTCCACTGCTTGAATATGGTGATATCGTTTGGGACCCGCACACTAAGACTGATACAGATAAGCTGGAAAAAGTCCAAAAAAGAGCACTCAGGTTCATTTTTAATGCCTACGGAAGACAGGTGTCACTATCCGATCTCCGTTCAAGGTCTGGTCTTCCAACACTGGAGGAACGCCGTAAGTTACACCGTCTCAAGATGCTTTACACGATAGTCAACGGCCAAACTAAAATGAATTTTGACAATTACTTACAGTTTAACACGTGTAGAAGTACCCGCGGAAAGCACGAACTTACCCTTATTGTACCCCAGGCTAGAACTGTCGCTTATCAATTTTCATTTTTTCCTAGAACGATAAGAGACTGGAACAGGCTTCCACAAGAGGTAACGAACAAGCGTACCATCGACTCTTTCTTATCAGCTATTTCTCAGATGTGAGCGAAGCACGCAATTCCTTTCGTACCGAATTTTTATTTAACTCGTGTCTTTAGTTTCCCAGAGATTGTGCGCAGTAGCGTACTAGTATGATTTGTGTTGCACTGTGTTTGACCTTGCTGTGTTCGAATTTTATTTCGACATTTTCTTTGCTTGTACGGTGTCCCTTTTCTTTTTTCTATACCACTCCTGCTTTGGCTGCCAAAAAGCAGCTGGCAGTATTGTCAAATAAATAAATAAATAAATAAATAAAAACTTCAATTTCTTTACGGGAAATTGTCAAAAAATGCGCTTTTTGTGAGTGTACAGACAATGGCGCGTCTTACATCTTAGTGGCAGTACTCAAAATGCGCAAAGAAAGAAAAGGGGTTAAACAAAAGAGGGGGGTTAAGTCGGCCTCAGGGGGGGGGGGGGTTACAACCCCCGAAAGCTGCGTCGCTACATTGCTTCAATGACAATCGCATTACCGTCGACGTTCATCGCGGAATGGGTTCTGCCAGAGTCTTGATGCGTTAATATCTATGCATCATTGTCTCTAACCATTTTCCTGCCCAGATATGTCTCTAACCATTGACCAAGAAATCAAGGGCTGTGCCATGGTCGAATGCGTAGCGCATCGCGCAGCTGTGCTGAGGGTTCGACATCAACCGTCGGACAAACTTGGGGTCACTGAGTGTGCCAATGCGTACATATGTGCCGCAATTTAACGAACCTCTTTCATGCCGACATGGGTCACTAAAGGTGCGCCACTGGATACGTTCGGCTGTTCAATGAAGCTCTTTCACACCGACATGGATCCCGGAATATGTACGTGCATGAGCTCTTCTTCTACTCGTGCTACTCCATGGTTTCTTCAAGGATAGCAAACCGACGCTGAAGCAGGTTGTGCCATAAGATGCACTGGGTATGTGCGCTTCGTTGAATCGCTCGCCAGCTTGGGTCACTGCGTAATGGGGTCACAGCTTAGGCCACTGGGGATGCGGTAAGCGACGGAACAATTCTGAGCGTTTGCACGCACCGGCGCGCAACACTTGTCGCCTCGGAGGCTACGTGCGGACTTTTCGGCAGCGCTGATAGATGGCGCAGGATGCTCAGAAAGAAGCGTGAGAGAGGAGCCCAGTTGCCGCATGACGTGTTTCTCAGCGTTCACAGAGGCCGGCGCGCCACACCTTTCGAAGCCCACGTGCACGCTTCGCGACGGCGCCACTCAATGGTGCTAAGTTTCCTTAAGGAAGCGAAAAAGAGGAGTCGAGCTGCAATAGAGGCCTCATACGCACCTTCACACGCTAGAGGCGCTGCTCCATCACTAAGCTTTGAGGAAGCCTACACGCCCTTACTTCCTCTGTCTTGCAAAGAAGAAGAAAGTCGCAGTTTCGCCAGAAAGGCGAAAACATCAATTGCGCTAGCAACTTAGTAGACAGCTATACGGAGTAAGGATAGTAGGTTTATCGGCCGTATAAACTTGGACACACTCGCTTACTAACTGAATTAACTAGCATAGTATCAGCGCGCACAAGCAAACATGAACAGATCACACTCGATGTCCTGAAATACTCGCTGTCAAAACGCTGGCGTGAGCACGCACGGTGCTTTTACGGAACCTCACGGCGATGGCGATGCCGACGGCAGGAATTGGCTTGGAGTGTCCATATAATTGTTATGGCAATAAAATACATCACCCGAATTTACCCACCGAAGCGCAATGGAAGCTTCTGTTAAGCAGTGTCTCGTTGAGTGCCCACAACATGACCATTAGCGAGGCAGTCGTCTTAAACGTTCAAATGGGCTCCCTTTTTCAGGGCAAGAAGAGTGCTCACTGTGATGAATGAAAGAAAACCATGCCGACGACGACGAAGTCTGCACGCATTCTATCGCGAGTGGACCGCGCATTTGAATGATCCCGTCAAATCAGCGATGGTCCAGTGGTATTCCGAAGATGCGTCGTGCCACGATTGGGTCACGTATGGCGAGCACGTGATGAATTGCTTCGTGGCGAGACACGCGCCTAGTCAGCAGGAGACGGAAGACAGCAGGCCGGCGTGTCGGACGCCGACAATCAAGGCTCCAAGGAACGTGGCCGTCCGTGGAGCTGCCGCCCGACCGGTGCCCTTGGCCAAGGAGTTCGCCAGCACGAGTATTGCAGCTCGATGCGTGGCGTGGCCTGCTGTGCTACCACTTGCCGCGAGCATTGCGGATCGCGGGCAAGGCATCTCCTTGGTCAGCTGTTCGGCGGAGCACCGTTCGTGGCCTGGCTAATGGCCGCATATGCGCTGAGCACTGCGGTTCGAACGCAAGCTGTCCGCTGGGCAGGCTGACCATTCCTGCAACGTGCACTTCGGCTTGGATGCAGGCTGGCTGCTGAGCGGTCGTCTCCAGTTCGTCAAGAGCCATCTCCTACCCACCTGTCCAACATCGAGGCGTGTCCGACGTCGTCACGTCATCGCCCCTCGCTCCGGCAGCCTCTCGTTACCTGTCCACGTACTGTGAGCTGTTTCGAACTGTGTTTCTGGGACACATAGCAACCTTAGTTCTTTTACCGCATTATGTGTTTCATGTGCCGTAACGTTCTGTCCCGGTGTAGTTAGATTTTTGTTATAAATGTAGTTTGCGCTTGTCATCATGAGTCCGACTCCTTTTCCTGCGTCCTTTTCTTCATCGCGTGGCACGACAAACAAGTGTGACGAACGTCCTTCGTAATTTTCTTTTTACACTCCTATCTGGGTCGTGCCCCAACAAACAGAGAGAGGCACTGAAGGCTCGCAGATATTTTCTCGTAGACATAGAATTGATAAGCTCTTGTTGAACAATATTTAAGGTACAACTTTCGTTTCCTTTAGGTTCACGTGGAATGTCCACGCTTGTGTTGTTTTTAGTGCGATAACAATTATATGGACACTTCAACCGGATTTCTGCCGTCGGCGTCGCCGTCGCCGTGAGGTTCCGTATAGATAAAATCTTCGCAGCGCGCCGTATGCCCGAGCGGAAGCGTGCGGGGACGCGTGCTATCACGGAGAGCGAACACACTCAATCTCCCACGCGCAAGCAAGGAAGCGGGAAGCCAGCGCCGGAGGGAGCAAGGGGGGGGGGGCGCTTCTACTCTGTCAACAATCGCGCTCGTCGCTCGCCCGCACCGTCTCTTATCTCCACACGTCTCTGACCTTTGTATGCGCTGTGCATTCGCCGCTCAGTTTCCGTTGAAGCGATAGACCGCACGTACCTTCGCCTTCTGCGGCGTATGCGCTTGCTGCCAGCGTTTTGACAGTCATTGTCTGCAGTCATTCAGTGTGATCTATTCATGTTTGTTTGTGCGCGCTCACGCCACGCTTGTTCATTCAGTTAGTAATAGTCGGGCCACATTTTCCAACGCACGTTACACATGCAATTCTGCCCGGATCGGCAGTGCAGCGCTACAGGTGTGTCCCTTCGCATGCGATGCCCCCGGGAAGCGCTTCTCATCAACACCACCGTTTCACACGCGCCTTCTCGTGGTAATCGAGTCTCTCTTCATGTCGGTCTACTTACGCCGCAGCACACCTGCTTACTTAATCAGCTCATGTTTACTACAATTCATATTGCTACCAAAGCCGCTCACCTTACTTCGTATGACATTGCTGTGTTGCTATCGCATTCATTGCTTCGCCCTTAGGGCGAAACTGTGACATTTTTGTAGTCTTATAGCCACTTGCTATTCTTCTGTGATACATGGAATTGTTCTGTTAGCTTTTGCCATTATGTTATAGACATTTGACAGTATTTTCTTTATCCATCACTTTGTTTTTTTTTCGACCTATGATTTCCTGGTAACTGGCCCTATCTTTGGCCAAAGTTACGATATGTTACATTTTTAAAGAAGAAGAAAGTTAATGCGCTCTTGCTTCGAATTTGTGCTTTATGTTTCAGAACTACTCGAAACTATATTTAAAGAATTATTCGGATTTTTATAGTGACTTATAGGTTCGAGGGCCGAATTGAATAAGACTATATTCAATTCAGTATTCAAAAGTTTCGAATATTTGCACATCCACAATGTGTTGAATAGGGTCTAGGAGCGAGCTAGTCGGTACGATACCATTGAAACAGCACGAGAAGCACACGGACGAGTGTGTACATGGACTTGAAAAACATGAACGAGAGCTCCCCAATGTGTACTTACCTATGCTTCGGAAAGTACAATACGCAACGAACATGCAGCCTTTCTTTCTTGGCATGCGCCATCACAATTTCCTTACCTAACAAAAGTGTCTTAGTACATTCCATTGATTCCGTGCCTCGAATTAGAAAAAGAAAAGCTTTTCGCTAAGTATTGTGATAGTTGCTGGTGGGAAGCATATTTCTCTGCACAGTGTATTCATTTAGTGCTCCGTGAAAAGTTTTCAATTTTTGGGAAGATAACTTTTTAAAGAATTTCGTTTTAAAATGCAGCACCAGATGGTCGTATGGCATCTTCAATTGCTTGCGCCGGTTATGTGAGCCATGTGAATAACCCATGCACGTTCTGAAAGAAAGTGACGGGAGCACGTTGATGTCGCTTACCGTGATAGCTGGAATGAGAGAGAAAGGCGTGCTGCGAAGCCAGAATATATGAGGGTCAGAAGGCGAAACTTTCTCTTGAATGTCTCTGCAAAAAAGCAAAGAAAGAATGGTGCGCTGCGGATTTTCATCGTTTCACTTTTACTACTGCTGCAAATAACCATTTTGTTATGCTGCCCCCCTTTCCCCCTTTTGCTCACAGCATTGGTCGCTGCTCGACGAGCAGCTGTTCACAGTGGAATAATTCAGTGGCATGCCTCTACCTAGAATGCCACGGCACTTGGTATACACACACCGCAGGGAAATAATTTCCGCTTGCAGGAGAGTAGTAAACCCTTCCTCTGCTCAGCATTGGAGTTGGCAGCTGCAGAATTCGAGAGAGGCTAAAAATTACTGCGACAGTTTAACAACCCAACCTTACACGTGCGCCCTGAGATACCTCTTGTTCAGAACACTTGTGTGTACTTGGCGCGCGATTGCTCGCACAGCGCGATATATCGCTCACATATCCCTATACACAATTACCAAGCGCTTGGTATTCGGCGACTTCAGTGAATTACAATTTCTTGCAGAATGTTCTTAAAACGAACCTCAGCTCACGTTGAGAAATAAATTACCCTCATGAACTGGAGTAAATTGCTAATCAGCGTCGCGCAAGGAAACGGGCACAAGAAAAGCGACTAGGCGAGCACTTATCCACTCCAGAGGAGAAAGTGCATTTTTTGTTTAGTTTGATGGGCCGTCAACATCACTTAGATTCGCTGGTCGTTGAGCTTAAATATGAGCCTGTACCGAGCCGGCCAAGCCCAAGGCGGAAGAAAATCGCAGAGAACAGTTCTGCCCGGATCTGCCAATACACAACGTTATAACAATGCACCCGAAAATACGTTCGGTCACCAATTCTGAGCAAATCGTCGTAAAGGTATGATAATGTCCGGCGTGCAAGGCTTTTCCGTGAATCCTGCTTCAGTTCGTTTAAGTGAAATCTATCTAGAAAAGCGTACTGGAATGCCAAACTGACGTAGAATCGCGCGATAAACAAGGGACGAGACGCAAACACTACACGGGCGCAAGACTAGCAACTGTAGTTTATTGTGAGAAACACCAATATATAACATAGCACAAACACGTGTAAAAAGCTTAAACATTTTGTGGCTAAATAATGAATCTATAACTTATGAAGCACCAAAGATGGCCTCGCAACGGACAAGTCACCGAACATATGAATAAAGAACGCTTCAGCAATCTCCGGTGCAGTCTTATCTGGTTGCCTTGAAAGCACCTTCGCATCAGACAACAAGGGCTTACATTTGCAGTATTTGCAATGTAGGCAGAAATAATACGGCGACTGCCGTTTCAAGTACGCTTTCGTGCACATTAAGCGGTTATTCAAACACTGTCCAGTTTGGCAGATGTACCACTTGCCGCAGGACAGGGGACTGTGATTGACCACATCGTTTCCACACAGAAGCAACCTGTCACTGTCCTCAACATCGCATTCATTGCACTCTAGTGTAGCGCCTTCAACCTTTCTGTCTACTGCTACGCAGATGCGGTCCAATTTATTTCTTGCCGAAATCACGACATTTAAACCAAATATGTTTCCCTCACTCTTCATGCGGTGAGACAAGACGTGCAATTACAGAATGCTAGCGACTGACATTTCTTTAGCGTGCACCTCTCTTGTCTTGAAACCCTTAACTTCAAATTTTAACTTCCTCAGTATTATTTCACTGAGGGAATACAATGTACTTACTGGATAATTTGACTACTTAAATATGTTGAGCTGATGGAAAAGGCCTCAGTCATTTGGTGAGGGCGAAACTTTCGCAAATGTGATTCCAAACAAGATGCGGCCGTACCGTTTTTTTCTAGCTTCAATCGACCACAGTGGAATTTCAGAATGGGTTTTACAGACATCGATGAATACAACCAACAAGTATTACCACACCCAATCTGGCTATTTAGATCCGAAAAGTGAATGCAGCCTTTTCTAGGTACTTCAAACGTGAAGCTCAAAACAGAACCATTTTCCCCAATTAGCCTGAGCATATTCACTATGCTACGGACGCATCCGTTCATCTCATCAAAAAGCCTTTGTTTCTTGCTTTGGATGTGACAGTCCTGCCAACGCAAATCGTTTCTCGCATGAGTTATCTGTGATTACTTCACAGATAAATCTTCACAAAAATCTTCAGGCATTCAGGCAAGAAATCTTCAGGCATTCCACTCTTTAAATGTGAATGAGCAGCGAAGCTGTTTAGCACACGACGCAAAGAACACGACATGCGTCGTCTTGCATGGCAAGCCGCTTGCGGCTGGCCTCTCGGGCACGGTATTCATTGGTGTTTGCCGCCCGCCGCCGCCGATTACATTCCCGCATCTGTACTCGCCGTCGCTCTTCGTGGGCGCTCTGCTTCTCGGGAGTTCGCACTACGCGTGGCCTCCCCATTACGACGAAAGAAGTGAAATTCAACATCGAGAACGGCAGCTTGTTTTGAAAAAAGTTGTCGCAGTTTCACCTGAAAGGCGAAGCATCAATTGCGATAGCAAATTTGTAGAGAGCTATACGGAGTAATGATATTAGCTTTATCAGCTGTATAAACTTGGACATGGAGCAGCACCGGCAACACGCAGAACTGTTGTCGACGCCGTCGGCGTTTTGCCCGCGTTCGCTCAAAATGCGTGCGGCGTTGGTGACTCTTGCCGGAGCCTCTGATATAAATAGGCACTTGGTGCCGCGACGTCGCACGCCTCTCGCGCGTGAAGAAGGCGCGTTTGCTCTACCGCGCCTAATTCTCGCCCTTCAGAAACTCCCCGTGAAAGACGCGCCCCTGCGGCGTTGACGATTTCATCTCCAAATGACGTCATACGGAACCTCACGGCGACGGCGACGGCGACGGCGACGGCGACGGCCGGAGCAGAAATCTCTTTTGAGTGTCCATATAATTGCTATCGCAAAATAGGCACTTGGTGCCGCAGCTAAACGCCGCCTCCCTTCCCTCCCCCCTCCCCCACGGCCTCTCGCGCGTCGGAAGAAGGCGCGTTTGCTCTACATATATGGTGATTGTAAAGGAGGAAAGAGACGCCTACTTCTGCAGCCCTTAAGCGAGCACGGCGCAGAACGGGCGTTTGTTCTCCGCCGTGCGTTCACTCCCCGTGAAAGCGCGCGCCCTTTCACTCGCACATACAGCGTTCGGCGCGCGGCGACGATTTCATCTCCATTGACGTCAAACGGAACCTCACGGCGACGGCGACGCGACGCCGACGCCGACGGCAGAAATCTGCTTTTGAGTGTTCATATAATTGCTATCGCAATAAAATAACGCATGACGGTGCCGCCGCCCTGGGAGAGCAGAAGGAAACTAGGCATGCACGAGCTTGGAACGATGACAAAAAGAGGGCGGTGTGAACGTAGACACGGCCGACGGGGCAGCACAGCGGTAACTCTTTGAAAAACCTTTATTATCTACCAGAGAGTCTGCTGATCTTGAAAATGGTGCCGATTGATAACTAATTTATGCGAAATTCATACACAAGTGATGAGACGCATAAGGTTATGCTTAGAATGAAGCGATTTTACATCCAGTTCGGGACCTGAGTTCTTGCTTATGGAGTTGAAAAATGCATGGAAACCTAGCCATATACAGATTCTCTGTAAAACTAAAATAATCGCCAAAATAGCCCATTGGTTTTAGCACAACGCCTCCCAAGACAACCGCAGGGCCACGATCAATCCTACTCAGGTATATTTCACTAAGTATTAGCGCAACCGAGGCCCACTGCAAGCTCCCTCCACATCATCCCCCCACGGGACCAGAGTTACACCTAAATACACGGACAATATTTCCAAAAGGGCCCCCCTAGAAACAACAAACTTGTCTTGAGAAAGCTGTTCATCGCCGTCATTCCGTGTACAGTCGTGCACGAACCTCAGCAGAGTGGCATGTTCCAGAGAGTAGTAAAAAGTCCTCTATGGCTATATTGAACACAGGCATGGGGCAAGAAGCCACGGTCGCCAGGAACTAGATAACTGTCGCCAGAGTTCTTCTCACGCAAGCTATGCTCGATGCATAGTGAATTGAGGTGTTCTTGCAGGTAGCCAAACACCAGATATTGCCAGGTTCCATTTTTAAAAACTATAAGCGCCGTGCATGTCCTCGCCGTACTGGAGCAGCTTATCGCCGCTCTTTACACAATTTAATTGCCTTTCTCGGCACCTGTGCTGCTCACATAAGGAGAAGACCACACACGAGCTCCTTCGTTGCGCATTTTTGTGAACTTTCAACTGTATTCGTGACCCCATCCATGCTCTGGAAGGTGGATGACACTTTTGAATGACCTTTTGGGTGTTTGTTGATAGCCATGAGGATGCTGAACTTGCCCTTATCGTTGTATATCCGTCTTCTATGGCAGCGTCACCTCTCATCCAGCCTTTACGTCCCCCCCCCCCCCCCCCCTCGTGCAGAGCAGCAGGCAAGAGCACGCTAGTTCAGGCCAACCTCTCTGCCTTCCTTCAAATAAATTCTCTTTACCTCTTACCCGAAAGGAATTGTCTTTTATTTCTTTTATTTAATTATTCGATACTCTAGGCCTATTCAGGCCTATACAGGAGAGGGCATACAAGGTATAGAGGGTTCCATGTTAATGGAGAACCAAAAATAAAAAAAAGGCATAATACATTGTACGCATGGTTGACAACAACAAAGGAATAAATGGACTATACTTTTGAAATATTTCAGTGGGCATACCAGTATTTGTAAGCATGTGTAGGATAAATAAGGATGTGATAGTAAAAGGTATGCACTGAGTGAAAGCGGTAATATAAAGGCAACACAAAAAAGGACAAGGAAAAATCATTTGAACAGAACGTGTAAATACATGCGCGATGCGTTGTTTCGCTTCTCTTTGCGCACTGAACGCTAGCGGCTTAGTGCAGTAAGTCAAAATAAGATTCTGCAAGTGCAAAAATGTGTCCACTGATTCAGCATTGACAACTTGATTCGGCAGGTAAGGGAACTATGAATACTTAAACGTGTTACAGCGTGGGAGGAAGGGGCGTAAACAATTCTCGTGGTTATTTCTGCTCGAGTGATGGTTCGGAGATTTCAAGTATTCGTCATTATTTTTCTTTGCTGAATTGTGTGAAAGAAGGAAAAGAAACTTTAGGGAGGCTAGCTTACGCCGGCAGGCCAGAGTTACGATACGGGCTTGCATACGGAGCGCAGTAACGCTCTCTATTCTGGCATACATTGAATAAACAAATATAGGTGCCCTGTTTTTGGATTTCTTCGAACATGTCGGTCAGGTGTTTTTGGTGTGGGTTCCAGACTATTGCAGCACATTCTAAGATAGGTCTAATAAGTGTTTCGTACGCTGTCAGTTTCACCTGGAGGAACGTACTAACTAGCTTTCTCCTTAAAAACCTAGTTGCTTGAATGGTCGTCTAGAAATTTGATCGATACAGACATCCCACTTTAAAGACTGCGTTAATGTGACGCCCAAGTACTTTACGGTATTCACCCGTTTCATTTCTGACCTGAAAAGCGTGTACTGAAAATGGAGAGGTGTATTTGTATGAGTAACCATAATGCATATTGTTTTATCGGTGTTGATTTGCATGCCATGTCTATTACACCAGTTGCTAATATTCTCTAAGGATTTGTTATGATTTGTTTGGTCCTCCGCTTTATTAAGCTTGTTTGTGTGTGTAACTTAAAAAAACTGTGTAATCAAACCTGCCTTTCCATTATTCACAGCTGCAGATACAGCCAGCTTCACGGCCAGCCAATGAAAGAAATAATAATAAATATAGGGTTTTACATGCCAAAACCACAATATGAAAATGAGGCACACCGTAGTAAGGGACTCTGGAATAACTACAGCCATATGAAGTCTTTTAGCGTGCACCCAATACATATATGGGCGTTCGTGCAGTTCACCCCCATCGAAATGCGGTCGCTGCGGCCGAGATTCAATCCCGTGACCTTGGCCAGGAAATGAATAGTGACTAGTAGGGGAACTTCAATGGTCAGCTAAACTTAAGTCAGGAATGTAGCCGCAGAAACCGGGAACTGACCGCACGATATGGTGCTTAGCAGCAAAGCTCCATAGCCACTAAGTCATCGCGGCAGCTAAAGAAATATTTGATGCCTGTTGTAAATTATATTAGATAAAACATATAAACGCTCCCTGGCGCAATACAGCTAGGTGTATAAGTTGCATGTTGTGAATTTTATTGGGCTCGTAAACGGGGGGGGGGGGGGGGGGGCTAAGGGGCTTCAGCCCCTCCCCCTCCGAAATTTTTTCGTGCCGGCATGCACCGCTGACCAGAACTACCACCGACGCCGGGAATCATTCGGGATTCTGTCTACAATGTCTTTTTCACGCTCGAAACGATATTTCGGCACGAAGATTGCGAACTCGTGCTGGATTTCGTGACAACGCCCTTGCACCTGGAGTCACGTAACGCAGGGAGCCCCATCCGAGCACAAACTTTCAAGGCCTTTTCGATAGCGAGCGGGCGCGTTGCGGCCTGTCGCAGCGGCCACGGGACCTACGGAGCGCATGGATTTCAATTACGAAACTTTATGGGTATAAAGTTCTCATAAACTTCTGACGCGAAAGGTGCACTGACATTTCCAAAGGCGTGCTTTACCATATTTTCAATTCTGGAACTTTATGGGTTTAATGTGCTTATAAACTTCGGCCAACATGCGCGCACTGGAGCCCTCGTCTACAAGCCGTTCCAGAAATGAAAGCCCGCGCTCGCAATCTTCCACACACACGAAAATACTAAATATCACCGTGACTGTGAGGTAGCAGCTGATAACTTTCTCCAAACGTTTTCAGGAAGCATACCCAATGTGATCGATCAGCTGGACCAGGGAAGGCAAAGTAAAATATGAGAAAACAGAAGAAAGTAAATGGCCTATTATTCAGGAGATTCTTTTTGCGGCCAACAAGGTCTGGCTCTCCGTGGTCACAGGGACAGTGGCCCTATGGATTTAAGCATAGACCCCGCTGAAAGTATAAGTATATTCAGAGCGCTTCTTCGCATGCGAGCTGATTATGGAGATACATATCTGAAGAACCATTTGGAAAGTTGCCCCAGTAATACCTCGTATTTAAGCCCAGATGCACAAAACCAAATTATAGAAATTTGTGGTGAAACTATCAAAGAAAGCCTAGTTGCAAAAGCAGGCTGCTTCTCCATACTTCGTGACAAAACGACGGACATCGCTGGAATCGAACAGCCTACTGTTTGTGCAAGGTACCTAAACAAGGATGCCAACGGCATCAAGGGAGTGTTTTAGGTTTTAACACCGGAATAGATGCCATCTCTCATTGCGACTGCAGGTTCTATGTAAATGTGTAAATACTGCTGCAGATTCTAGTCCCCCTTCCAGTTAGCTTTAAAAACGGCAGAAATTTTAGCTGTTTATTTTAGCAGTTCAAAATTATCATGTGAATACAAAAATTACGAGGACATAAATAACCAATTTTGACCAACCTTGCTCATTGAAAGCCCGGCCCACACGGCGTTTGCCAAAAACACACTCGGATATTGGGTAGTTCAACTTGCCGCATCATCTGTGGCTTTCGTTTGGCCTTTTCTTTCCTTTTTAGCTACCTTCTTTTACTTCTTTTTTGAACCGAAGCAATACCTTTCTTTAATTTTGGGTGCAGAATATTTGTTGCCGCTGTGCAGGCAGTTCAATTACACATTTTTGTACTGATTTCTGCATTACTCCTCTATTATTCTGCCCATATGGCGCTGTTACGACCGCCGCATGGCCCAAGTACATATCACGATTTCTGCGATTATAGTTTTGTTCTTGCGTAGATCATCTGTCATTCTGCGCGCAAAGTTTAGTATTGGTGACGGCGCATCATGTTTATTTGTCTTGTTTGACGCATTATATACAGTGGCGTTTGCTTACATACGTAGATTTATTGGAGACTTAGACGTATATTTAAATATCTTGTTGCAAGGTTTTGTGTATACAAGCAGTGAACTTTGTTTCCAGAGACTCTTTTTTGCTCTTTATCAAGTTGTATCTTCGCATTTGTATATTTCATTCTATCTTCGCATTTCTAGTGTATATTTTGCAGAACGCCTACTTTTTATTTGTACTCACTTCACTGTAGCGAGTATAATCTCGGTGCAATTGCAATACCCGACCGGTAACAGCTTCTCCTGCGTAATGTATTGTAACGAAGGACAGCGTCATTGAGGTTTTTTTTCCTGGCCGTTGCATATGTGCAAAAATGTAAACAAGGTTCTTGAATGACAAAGATTCATCAAATTATTTGTCCTTAACTTATTCATTTCATGGCCTTTACGATATGAAAAATCACATCAGCTGCATGCACTGCTTTGCTGGTTTCGAACTGATATAGTTCTAAAGTTGGTGTGATATTTTCTTTACTTATTAAATAGACAAAAAAAAACGCGGCTGCATTGATATTGTTACGCGAAGGACCAGTAAGTAAGACTACCAACTATTTACAGGTTGTATTTACAACAGCGGTTGCAGCGCTGACCGGTTAGACTCACAGCGCGAGCCCAGCTCCTTCTTCCTCTTCTTTTCTCGAGTGATGGCGCCCGCGCGCATCGTTCAAACAACCGAATACCACACGCATGTAGCATAATCCCCCGGCGGCAGAAGCGACGTCCGGGAGCGTCTAAATGTCATCACTGGGAGGGTGATACTGCTTCAGTCGTGTAACGTGCACTGATATCACTGGACTGGGAAGCAGTTGGGGCGTCAGGGGCGATCTCGTAGGTGACGGGAGTCACGGCACGAAGCACTCGGTAGGGGCCTGTGTAACGAGACAGCAGGTTTTCTGACAGGCCGACCTGACGCGACGGAGACCATAGAAGCACCAAAGAACCAGGCGGGAAGTGCACATCTCGGTGTCGCTGGTCGTACAAACGCCTTTGACTCTCTTGGGAGTGCAGAAGGCGGTCACGGGCAATTTCCCTTGCGTGGGCAGCGCGGGCGACGGCATCAAGTGCATATTCACTGTTGGGCACTGCGTGAACATGGAGGGTTGTGTCGAGGGGCAGTGCTGGTTCTCGGCCGAACAGAAGGAAAAATGGGGAATAACCGGCTGTGTCGTGGCGCGAGGTATTATACGCAAAGGTGACAAACGGTAGAGCGAGGTCCCAGTCAGTGTGGTCGGAAGAGACATACTTCGCGAGCATGGCTGTGAGAGTTCGATTCAGACGCTCCGTGAGGCCATTTGTTTGTGGATGGTATGATGCGGAGAGCTTGTGCCTCGTGGCACAGGACTGCAGGATGTCCGCGATAACTTTTGACAGGAATGTCCGGCCACGGTCTGTGAGAAGTTGTCGCAGAGCTCCATGTAATAAAATCACGTCGTGTAGAAGAAAATCGGCAACATCTGTGGCGCAGCTTGTAGGGAGCGCTCGAGTGATGGCGTAGCGCGTGGCGGAATCTGTGGCCACAGCGATCCACCTGTTCCCAGAGGTAGAAAGAGGAAAGAGACCAAGTAAATCTAAACCAACCCGAAAGAATGGTTCCGCGGGAATGTCGATTGGTTGAAGGTACCCAGCAGGGAGCGTCGACGGTGTCTTGCGTCGCTGGCATTTCTCACACGCAGCTACGTATCTTCGAACGGAGCGAGCAAGCCCTGGCCAAAAGAAGCGGCGGATCCGGTCGTAGGTACGTGACACACCGAGGTGACCGGCAGTGGGGCGGTCGTGAAGTTCGTGGAGAACAGCCGAGCGAAGGTGTTTAGGGATCACAAGGAGTAATGCGGGGCCGTCGGGGTGAACGTTGTGGCGGTAGAGTACGCCATCTTGAAGTGTGAATAGGCGAAGGGAGCTGTCGGCAAGTGACGATTCCAGGCGGTCAATGATGATTCGCAAGGACGGGTCACGGCGCTGCTCGTCGGCGACATGGACCAGTGGAAAAACAGAGAGAACGCAGGCGTCGCTGTCAGGTTCAGACGTAGAGGTCGGGTCTTGCACTGGGTAGCGAGAGAGACAATCTGCGTCCTGGTGTTGGCGTCCCGACTTGTACGTCACTGTGTAGGGATATTCTTGTAGTCGGAAAGCCCAACGACCGAGCCTGCCAGTAAGATCCTTGAGCGACGAAAGCCAACACAGCGCATGATGGTCTGTGATTACTGAGAAGGGCTTGCCATATAAATATGGGCGGAACTTTGACACAGTCCAGACGAGAGCAAGACATTCGCGCTCGGTAATCGAATAGTTGCGCCCTGCAGCTGTCAGGAGCCGGCTAGCGTAGGCTATAACGCGGTCGTGTCCGTGTTGCCGTTGCGCTAAGACTGCGCCAATCCCATAACCACTGGCATCGGTTCGGACCTCTGTAGGTGCGGACGGGTCAAAGTGGGCTAAGATCGGTGGATTGGTCAGAATCGTGATAAGGCGTGAAAATGCGGCAACCTGAGGGGAACCCCACGTAAAAGGCACGTCTTTCTTCAGAAGTTCAGTGAGTGGCCGAGTGATTGCTGCGAAATCTTTCACAAACCGTCTGAACTAAGAGCAGAGCCCCACAAAACTCCGGACGTCTTTGACGACTGAGGCACAGCAAAAGCTGTTACTGCTCGAACCTTCTCCGGGTCGGGTTGTACTCCGGAAGCATCGACGAGATGGCCGAGCACTGTAATCTGTCGGCGCCCGAAGTGGCACTTCGATGAGTTTAATTGGAGCCCAGACTTGCGGAAGACGTCAAGGATAGCTGCGACGCGCTCAAGGTGCGTCTCAAACGTGGGAGAAAACACAAGGATGTCGTCGAGGTAACAAAGGCAAGTTGACCATTTGAAACCTTGAAGCAGAGAGTCCATCATCCGTTCGAACGTGGCTGGGGCATTGCATAAACCAAACGGCATAACCTTAAATTGGTAGAGGCCATCTGGAGTGACGAAAGCGGTCTTTTCTTGGTCTCGCTCATCGACGGAAATCTGCCAAGAACCAGATCGAAGGTCAATGGCCGAAAAGTATTTGGCACCGTGAAGACAATCAAGAGCGTCGTCAATTCGTGGTAGCGGGTAAACGTCCTTTTTAGTGATTCGGTTTAGGTGGCGGTAATCAACGCAGAAACGCCACGTACCATCCTTCTTTTTGACGAGCACGACCGGCGACGCCCAAGGGCTTGACGAGGGCTCAACATTGCCTTTGGCGAGCATCTTGTTGACTTCCTGCTGAATAACTTGCCGCTCTGCCGTGGACACGCGATACGGTCGGCGATAAATGGGAACAGCATCACCAGTGTTTATCCGATGCTTAACAAGGGACGTCTGACCAAGTGGGGGATTGTCAGTGTCAAATATGTCGCGGTAAGAAAGAAAAAGGCGATATAAGGCGGCTGCTTGGCCAGGGGCGAGGTCCGGAGCGACCATGGGACGTAATGGGCCGTCGAGGTTCAAGGCATCCTGCGGGTAATCAGGATGATCTGGAGACGCGTCGGCTGCAAAAGCAGTGACGTGGTCGTCTGTCACTGACCGGAGCGTGGCCACCGCTATGCCTTCAGGTAACACTTGCTTCGTCAAGCCAAAATTGACAACGGGGAGACACATCCGATGGGAGACTCAAGGGTAACGACGGAGTGTGGTACCGAGATGTCGCGCGCCAGGAGGACATCACGAATAGGGGGGACGACATAGTCGCCATCAGGCACGGTTGCCGTTGAGGACAATTCGACGAACGTTAGGGCTTTTGGAGGTAACCGAACAAACGCTGTAGTGCATGGGGTGTTCGGTTGTGAGGGGGAACGTCGGAAAGAAGAGGAAGCTCGAGGCACAGCGTACCGGTGGAACAGTCGATGAGGGCAGAATGCGTCGTCAGAAAGTCGAGCCCGAAGATTAGATCATGAGGGCAACTGGTCAGCACGGAGAACAGGACGGGAACTTGGCGGCCAGCAATTCCGACGCGAGCAGTGCACATACCACAGACGGCAACAGTGGCGCCATGGGCGACGCGTACGGCTCGAGTGACGGCAGGGGTAAGAACTTTTTACAGGCGACGACGTAGGGTAGCGCTCATTATGGACACTTGGGCTCCAGTATCAATCAATGCCGTCAACGGGACACCATCTACGTCTACTTCAATTAGGTTCGTGTTCGTGAGGAGCGTCAACGGAGGATTTGGACAGGACGAACGGGATGCAGCACTACCTCCAAGAGCTGCATGGCCTAGTTTTCCGTCCGGCGGTTTGGCGAGGAAAAGCGGCGAGGTTGGGGTGACGGCGAGCGACGGCGTTGAGGCGACGGCGATCGCCCGAAGGAGCGGTTGTCAGGGTCATCAGAAGTAGGCTACGGACGGCGAGGTGAGTAACGGCGAGCGTCGGCGTATGGGCGAGGAGCAGGGAATGAGCTCCAGTACGGCGGCATCCAGGTGGAGCGGCAGTGGCGGGATACGTGACCAACTCGGTGGCAGCGGAAGCAGATTGGTTTGTCGTCAGGTGTTCGCCATTCAGCAGGATTGCGTGGTCTGGGAGCGAAATACTGGCCATTAAAGGTTGAGGACATAGGAATGGGTGCCGAATCAGGTCGGGAGACAGAGCAGGTGGTAGGGATGCCAAGGTTGGCAATTTCTTGCCGCACAACTGCTTGTATAACGGAAATAGTAGGGGCCGCTGGGTCAAAGGTACCGTCGAGGGGTCGAGGATGAAGGGGGGCCGGACTCGCCGCTTCAATCTCACGGCGAACGATGCCTTTTAGGATATGGCCCACCTTGTCAACCTCGGTCATGTGCTAGTCGACTTTCCGGCAAAGCGCGAGCACTTCCTGTATGTAGGAGACATGCGATTCTGTCGACGACTGGACACGGGAAGCAAGCTCTTGTCGCGCAGCGTGTTGGCGACATGACGGGTTGCCAAATAGGTCGCGAAGCCTCTCTTTGAAAGTATCCCAGCTGGATATCTCAACCTCATGGGTGCGAAACCAGACACGCGGTGTCCCGTTCAGATAAAATAGCACATTGGCAAGCATGATGGTAGGGTCCCAGTGGTGGCTTCGGCTAACACGCTCATACATGCTGAGCCAGTCGTCGACGTCAACGCCATTTTGGGCGGAGAATGTCCCAGGATCGTGTAGACTAGGAAACGTAACGTACGTGGTGATTGGCGCCGCAGGTGTAGGTGGCGACGAGGTGTTTCCATCGGAAGCCATGGCTGAGAAGACGACGGTGCGGCCGCTTCGGAGCTCCGTGCGTGGCGAGGACGGGAAACGTTCCACCTCCACCAGAATGTTACGTTAAGGACCAGTCAGTAAGACTACCAACTATTTACAGGTTGTATTTACAACAGCGGTTGCAGCGCTGACCGGTTAGACTCACAGCTCGAGCCCAGCTCCTTCTTCCTCTTCTTTTCTCGAGTGATGGCGCCCGCGCGCATCGTTCAAACAAGCAAATACCACACGCGTGTAGCAATATGAGTTATTTCTGCCACAATTTTGGGACATACGAATATATTATTTTATGAAAAAATACATATTTCACTTGACAGTGCGTAGCGTCCAAAAATTCGTTTGCAGAATTTAATGTACAATGGCATTGATAATGCAGTTATTATTCATGTATGTGATCCGTCGATAAATTCTATAAGGAGGACGCCGCGCTGCCACCTGAGCCCCCCTCCCCGGAACAAAATTTCTGGCTACGCCACTGGCTCGCTGGTACCATCCAGATTCGCGATGTCGGGAAATTCAGCGAACTAAGTTGCCTCTTCTGGTACCAGTTTGACAGTAATGATACAGTGGCGAAAAAAGGCATTGCTTTCACCAAATAACTTTTTTTTTGATTCTCGACAAAAGAACCAGTGCAACATCTAGTTTCTCGCCATGTAAACATTAGTATTTTATTGCGATAGCAATTATATGGACACTCAAAAGCAGATTTCTGCCGTCGGCGTCGCCGTCGCCGTCGCCGTAGCCGTCGCCGTCGCCGTGAGGTTCCGTATGACGTCAATGGGCATGAAATCGGCGCCGCGCGCCGAACGCTGTATGTGCGAGTGAAAGAGCGCGAGGGGCGCGCGCTTTTACGGGGAATGAACGCACGGCGGAGAACAAAGGCGCGTTCTGCGCCGTGCTCCCTTAAGGGCTGCAGAAGTAGGCGTCTTTTTCCTCCTTTACAATCACCATATATGTAGAGCAAACGCGCCTTCTTCCGACGCGCGAGACGCCGTGGGGGAGGGGGGAGGAGGAAAGGGAGGCGACGTTTAGCTGTGGCACAAAATGCCTATTTATATAAAACGTTGTGAGGCGAGAAGGTGGTAAAGACTTCCGACGCTGCTCGACAAGTGTCCCGTTCTGATCTCGTCGAAAACCTCCGAGCCGCCCCCAGAGGCTCCTGCAACAGTCACCAACGCCGCGCGCGTTTTGTGCGAACGCAGGCAAAACGCCGGACGGCGTCGACAACAGTTCTGCGTGTTGCCGGTGCTGCTGCATGTCCAAGTTTGTACAGCTGATAAAACTACTATCCTTACTCCGTATAGCTCTCTACAAATTTGCTATCGCAATTGATGCTTCGCCTTTCGGGTGAAACTGCGACAACCTTTTTCAATTAGACGTTTGATCAATACAAGCTTATATATTTCGCATTTCTAATTTCGTTTAATTTTTTTCTCTTGCGCCCAAGGCAGTTCACTCGCCATCCTGGCCCTGCAAAAGTGTATGTCCAGCGAAGCTGTGAAAAAATTGAAGGGTGCTTAAGCTTCGCCTTTAAGAGTGGAACGCAAAAGCATTCAAAGATGCCTGAATACTTATCTGGCTTTTCCTTTCCTCGTGTATTCAAATTACAATCCGACGCACTCCTGTCTGCAGGTTGTAGTTAAGTCGTAGTTTACGATTTTTCTGACGAATTTTATTTTGAGGAATTCATTTTTGTTCACTAACCGCTTGGGCCACGCGGAGGGCCTGTGTGGTCGGTGTGGTTCGGGGTGAATTTATCCGCCATCGATGCCACGGACGCCGACACCAACGCCGGATTTTCTGCGACACGGGGCCCTTAACTCTGTCGCGTTAAAACCACCACTACAACTGCTGAGGGGTGTATGCAGTGCTTTATTGCTTTAGAGTAATGGTAGTAATGGTAATTTAGAGAGAGAGAGAGAATAACCTCATTGATTTTCAAGGACGGGCGCGGGCGTGGAGAAGGTTGGGAGTCCCTTCCCTCCCCTCTCAGCCATCGGCCAGGAGCCCCTCCTCCTTGGCAGCCCGGGACTGAGTCTCGGTGTCCGAGCTGAGCAGTACCGTCTCCGACTGTTCTGTTGTATTTATCATTTTCCTTGATTTGTCAGTAGTGATGATTGCAGGGCAGGTCCACATTTTGTGTTTGAGGTCCGCCCTTGCTGTGCAGTTTTTACATCTGTCGCTGTGTAATTCTGGGCAGTAGTCACTATATAGTACCGGGTGGGGGTACAACCCTGTTTCAAGTAGTCTCTAACTGAATGTCTTTTGTCTAATGTTCTCTGTGCCTCTGGGAATTTTAGCCTCCTCTCTCTGAAAGTCACCATACGATCACTGCCGGTTCTTCGGGGCGAGGGCTACTCTGGTGCGTTGCTTACGCTCTCCCGGCCGGGTAATTCTCGAGCTAGGTTGTGAGCGTCCTGAATGCTGGGTAGGGGTGTGCGAGCTGGTGCCCATAATATTTGTACACTTCTAAGCCTTTCTCCTCTGCCAGAGAAGACCTCTGCTACAGAGGTCTTCCAGATAAGAGAGAATCCGGGGTAGGATTTCTAGTCCATAACAACATAGCGGGCAACATTGATGAATTCTACAGCATTAATGAGAGGGTAACAGTCGTCGTAATAAAGCTGAATAGGAGGTACAAAATTAAGGTAGTTTAAGCCTACGCCCCAACCTCTAGTCACGATAATGAAGAAATAGAACAGTTTTATGAAGATGTTGAATTAGCAATGAGAAAGGTGCAAACTCAGTATACTGTAGTCATGGGCGACTTCAATGCAAAAGTGGTGAGAAAGTAGGTTGGTGAGCAAGCAATTGGCAACTACGGCATCGATTCTAGGAATGCAAGAGGAGAGATGTTTGTAGAATTCGCGGAAAGCACTAGGCCCCGAATAATTAATGCCTTCTTCAGGAAGCGCAGCAACAGGAAGTGGACCTGGAAAAGCCCTAATGGAGAAACATGGAATGAAATAGATTCCATACTCTCTGCCGATCCAAGCGTAGTGCAGGATGTAGAAGTGTTCGGTAAGTAAAGTGCAATGATCACAATACCAGGAATCTGGTGATGATGATGATGATGATTTATTGGCATCCCCTTTGAAACGGGGTGGCGACAAATAGTCACCTAGCCTGCTTGATTTAATCAGTTATACTACACATGTTCTTTATCTAGCATTTTTGTATACCTTTTTCAAAAATTTAGCTTGTACCGCTGCCTATGATTTTAAGAGATCAGGTCGTATCCATCTTTTCCCTGCTTTTTTTCCACCAGTACTCTAATCGTCTCTTGCTGATCTCTACGGCTGATCTGTTTATGTTTCCTTCCACTTTAAACCCAAGCGCTTCTGGGAGTTGCACGTTACCTACGGTTCTCGCTGGGTGGATCCCGTCGCATTCCATTAGGATGTGCTGAGTGGTCTCTGGATCTTTACTGCAGCATACACATGTCTCATCTAGTTCCGAATATTTGTTCCGATATGTTTTCGTCCTTAGGCAACCGGCTCGAGCCTCAAATAGCAAGGCACTGCCCTTTGTGTTATCGTACAGATTTTCCCTTCTAATTTCTTTCTTCTCATTCTTGTAAATCTCCATTGTCCTTTTCGTTTCCATTCTTTGCATCCAATTCACGGTCTCTATTTCTCTCACTTTCTTTCTGATGACCCCTGGTTGTCTATTTACAGTTTCGATTATCCTGTACTTGGTTGCCAACTTCCTTGACCTCTTCCTCCATTCTGTGTCCACGCTTTTCATGTAGAGATATTTGTGCACTTTAGCCGCCCATTTATTTTCATCCATGTTCCTGAGCCTTTCTTCAAAACTAATTTTGCTTTGTGCTTCTCTGACTTCAAAAGTGGCCCAACCCATGTCTCCATGCACTGCCTCATTTGTCGTATTACCGTGTGCTCCCAAAGCCAACCGGCCTACTGATCTTTGGTTAACTTCCAAACCCGCCAATATATCCGATTTTAAGCATATAATGGCATTTGCGAATGTTAGCGCTGGCACCATTACTCCTTTCCAGATTCCACGCACCACCTAAACTTATTGTGGCCCCACAGTGCTCTGTGTTTCATTAATGCTGCATTCCGCTTCCCCTTTATTTTCAGATTATCTTGGTGGTTGCTTGAGTAATTCTTTCCTTCGTTTATGTGTACGCCGAGGGTACTTATATTGCTTCACTATGGGTATTACTTGCTGTTGAATTGACACCATGAAGTTACTCGTGTGTTCATTAAAGATCATAATCCCTGATTTCTCTGTGCTGAACTTAAGGCCTAGATTTGTCGCTGCGTTCCCACAGATATTCGCAAGTATCTGTAAATCTTTTTTATTGTCCGCTAGTAGCACAATGTCGTCTGCGTACATCAATCCAGGGACCTTCTGTTGCACCATTTGTCCATTACGCATGTAGGATAAATCAAAACCTAATTCGCTGTTTTCCAGTCGTCTTTCTATGCCCTTGACGTAAAGCGTGAACAACAATGGTGACAGAGGGCATCCTTGCTTCAATCCTTGGTGAATTCCCACCATTTCATTTCCTTTTCGGCCTTCCCATGCCACTTGTACTTGGTTGTCTCGATATATCTCCCTCAGCAGCTCCACGAAATCGTCATCTATGCCTTCGTATTGAAGAATATCCCACAACAATTCCCTGTCTACGTTGTCATAAGCTCCTTTAATATCTAGAAATGCTACCCATAAAGGTCTTTTCTGAGCTACTGAAATCTCTAG